>NC_142069.1:4259820-4424820 GCF_059756535.1 Pantherophis guttatus | reverse complement strand
CTATATCTATCTATCTATCATCTATCTATCTATCTATCTATCTATCATCTATCTCTCTCTATCTATCTTCCTTCCATCCATCATCTATTTATCTATCTATCTATCTATCTATCTATCTATCTATCTATCATCTATCTATCTATCTATCTATCTATCTATCTATCTATCTATCATCTATCTATCATCTAACTATCATCTATCTATCTATCTATCTATCTATCTATCTATCTATCTATCTATCTATCATCTACCCTGCTTCTCCCAAAATAAGACATCCCCTGATAATAAGCCCAATTGGGCTTTTGAGCGCATGGCAATAAGGCCAAGCGCTTATTTCAGGGTTCAAAAACATATAAGACAGGGTCTTATTTTCAGGGAAACACTGTATTAGATCACCAAAATCACCTAAACCCCAAAGCAGCCGCCGAGATGGGGCGTTGGTCTTACCTGAGACGCACCTTCTCGTTGGGTGGAGACAGCAGCCAGGATGGGTGTGGTCATCTGTTAGGCCGATAGACTGAGCCCATCAAATTTGCTAAGTCCCGCCCTTGTTACCGGGCAAACCCAGCTTTTGGCGAGGACAAGAAGACAGGCTCGGCGTGTGGGACACCAAGAACATGGTAGAGAAAAAGGAGACAGGTAAGAAACCCAAAAAGGGGCCAGACTGGCGAAAGAGAGGGAGGGTCTGGCTGCTGTCTCCACCCAACGAGAAGGTGCGTCTCAGGTAAGACCAACGCCCCTTCTCCATTGTGGGTGGAGACAGCAGCCAGGATGGGACATGCCAAAGATCCACGTCCCTACAGTTGGGTGGGACCAGTCTGGTCCGAAGTACCCCCCCCAGAGACAACTCGTTGTAATACTCTACGACCAAAGGCGGCATCTGCTGAAGCAAATTTGTCAATCTTATAGTGTTGAATGAATGGAGAAGGCGATGTCCATGTAGCCGCTCTGCATATTTCGAGCAATGAGGCCTGAGTAGCCCAGGCTGCCGATGTCGCAGCGCTGCGGGTAGAATGTGCCGTCACTCGAGATGGTCTCAGGAGAGATCGTAACTCGTATGCTTTGGATATCGTCTGCCGGATCCACCGGCCAATGGTCGATGAAGACACCTTGGAACCCAAGGACACTGGTAAGAAAGAGACAAATAGGGCCTCCGCTTTTCGGAAATCCGCCGTCCGCTTAATATAGATCCGTAGGGCCCGTCGGACATCCAAAGAGTGCCACCTTCGTTCAAGTCCGTGGTTTGGATGAGGACAAAAGTTGGGCAGGATAAGTTCCTGCATACGATGGAAGGTGGTATTCACTTTGGGTACAAAGGTTGGGTCCAAGCGGAGAACCACACGGTCGGCATGGAACACACACAGGTCCTCCCGAATTGAAAGAGCGGCTAATTCAGAAATGCGTCGGGCTGAGGTGATTGCAACCAAAAAGGCGACTTTGCACGTCAAAAGGCGAAGGCTCGTCGTGCGTAAAGGCTCGTATGGAGCTGACGTAAGGGAATTTAGAACGACCGAAAGGTCCCAAGTTGGATATCTGTGCAACACAGGAGGGGAAAGGTTTGTAGCCCCTCGCAGAAATCGGCGGATTAAAGGGTGTTGTGACAAAGACGATAAAGACCCAACAGTAAGGACCGATGAAATTGCCGCCACTTGTCTCCGCAATGTGTTGGGGGACAGTCCTTTGTGAAGACCTTCTGTTAAGAAGACAAGAATATTTACGATGGAAGCCTGGAGAGGGCAAACCCCTGCCTGATCACACCAGGCACAGAATGACTTCCAAGTGGCCGAATAAATCCGGTCCGTGGACGGCCTTCGCGACGCTTGAATAATGGAAATCACGTCTGCAGGAACGTTGACCTTCCCAAGCGCATGCCGCTCAATCGCCAAGCGGTCAGACGGAGCCACTGCAGGTCTGGATGCGTTAAGGTCCCTTGGGTTAGAGCGTCCTGCGGTTGAGGCAGTTGCCAAGGTTGGTCTATCGACAAAGACACGAGGTCCGCAAACCAAGGTCTGCGTGGCCAATGTGGAGCCACCAGAATGACCTCCGCCTGTTCCATCAACAACTTGCGAACTACCCGGGGAAGCAGAGAAACTGGAGGAAAGGCGTATAGGAGCCCTGGGGGCCACGGGCAGCGGAGAGCATCGACGGCCTCTGCCTGAGCCGACGGGAATCGTGAGATGAACCGCGGTAGCTGAGCATTGACCGACGAGGCAAAAAGGTCGATCACCGGCATCCCGAAATGCATCGTGATCTGATGGAAGAGCCGAGGACTGAGACGCCACTCCGCATGGTCCAGCCGCTGACGGCTGAGCCAGTCGGCTTGCAGATTGGTGACACCGGAGATGTGTTCTGCCCGCAACGAAGCCAGATGGATTTCCGACCAGAGACCCAACCGTAATGCTTCCGACATCAGAGAGAGAGACCGAGTGCCTCCCTGACGGTTGACATGGGCCTTTGCGGTGATATTGTCCGTGAGGACCAGAACGTGGGAGTTGGAGACAAGATGATGAAAGGCCCGAAGTGCCAGGTAGACCGCACGTAGTTCCAACCAGTTGATGGAGCGATGGGATTCGACGGCAGTCCAGACACCTTGAGCCAGGTGGCCCCGACAATGAGCACCCCAGCCCTGGAGACTGGCGTCCGTTGTCACCACCAATCTCTGCGGATCAAAGAAAAAACAACCTCGAGAAAGTGCCGGAGACCGCCACCACCGTAAGGACCTAATTACCTTCCTAGGGACAGAAACCTTCACGGGAGAGGTACCTCTACCCGCTTTCTGCAGAGGCAACAGGAACCACTGAAGTTCCCTCGAGTGCAACTGGGCCCAAGGAACTATTGAAATGGCCGAAATCATCTTGCCCAGGAGTTGTGACAGAATCAAGGGAGAGGAGGATGCAGCTCGTTCAACTCTGGAGACAAGGGATCTTAAACTCTCCTGTCTCTCGCGCGAAAGGAAAACTCTCCCCTCAACGGAATCTATCAGGGCCCCCAAGTGAACCAGATTAGTAGAAGGAACTAACTGGCTTTTCTCCAAATTAACTGAAAAACCATGGGCAGCGAGGGCATGGAGGGTGAATTGGAGATCGGAGGCAGCTTGTTGGGGAGTAGAAGACAAAATCAGAATATCGTCTAGATAGCATTGCAGACGAATAGACTTAGCCCTAAGGGAAGCTGCCAGGGCAGCTAGTACCTTGGTAAAGGTACGGGGAGCCGAGGAAAGGCCAAAGGGCATGGCCCGATACTGAAAATGGCGCCCCCCGTAACAGAACCGAAAAAACTTCCTGTGGGAGGGACGGATGGGGATGTGGAGGTAGGCCTCAGTGAGGTCTATAGAAGAGAGGAGATCGCCCCTCCTGACACCGTCTAGGATAGATTTTAGGGAGTGCATTTTAAACTTCCGGTATAAGACATACCGGTTGAGACGCTTAAGGTCCAGAATGGGTCTCCACCCCCCCGAGGACTTGGGAACGAGGAAGACACGGGAGTAAAATCCCGTGCCGCATTCACTCACGGGCACCGGCTGAATAGCCCTGATAGAAAGAAGGTGCTTAACCGCCGAATCCATAAGGGATCGTTTCTGGAAGTCATTAGAAAGCGGACAGCGTACAAAGGACCTCGGAGGAGGGGAAAGGAATTCAATGGCCAACCCAGATCTTAAGGTGGCCAGGACCCATTTATCCGATGTGGAGCCCTCCCAAACAGGGGCGAAGAGAGCCAATCTGCCCCCTATGGGAGGGTCCGGGATGCACTTAGCGACGGCGACCGGAGAAACGACCTCCTCCCCCTCGAAAGGGCCGTTTGGTCGCAAAGGTCCTACCTCTGGAAGGTCTGTCTTGACCGCCCCGTTGTCTAGGTTGGAAATTCCCCTGTGACCTAGGAAGGGAAGGGGAGAAAGAAGAGCCGTCATACGGGCGAGATTGGGGGCGAGGAGTGTAAGGGCGGAACCTGGAATCCCCCCTGCGAAAGACAACCGGCAGGAATTTCTTCTTGTCCTTTGTCTCGGAAAGGAAGGGGTCCAAAGAATCCCCGAAAAGCTTGGAACCCGCGAAAGGAACAGACGCCAGGCGCCATTTATGCCTGGCGTCGGCCTGCCAATGGCGCAACCAAACTAATCGACGTGCAGTAACCGAAGACGCTAGAGACTTGGCCGCAAAACGAGCGGCGTTCAAAGTAGCGTCTGCCGAAAACTGTGTGGCAGCAATAATCTTGTGTAAATCCTGTCGTATTCGCACGTCCTCCATAGGTAACGAGTCTTGTAAATGTTGAAGCCATAAGAGAGTCGTCCGATTAAAAAAGGAGGCCGTAGAAGCTGCTCGGATGGCCCATGAAGCACCTTGGTGAGCTCGTTGAAGTACGTGTTCTGCCCGGCGCTCCTCCGGACGAAGGCCTTCCTCGGGGTCACCGGGAACCGCTGAGTGAGGTAAGAGGGCCGCCACGGGAGCGTCCACAGACGGGACCTGAAGAAGGGAATCTAGATCCGGAGCGATACTGAAGTTTCGTCGATCCGCAGCCGTAGGCGTTGGAGCAGAGCCCGGTGAAGACCATTGCTTCTTGATAACATCGAGAAACAAAGGAGGAGTAGAAATGGTATCCACGGTCCTAGCTGGTTCAGCGAAGAGAGGGCTTAAATGCCCCCTAGATGCAGAATCCGAAGCCGGTAGCGGCGAAGGGGAGCTAAGCTGCGCCGTAGCAATGGCCTTATGCAGCAGGGATTTGAACAAGGCCTGGGGAAAAATACCCGTAAAGGCGGGTTGTTCAGGAGGCAGGTCATCATCCTCCGAGAGCTCCAGGTCATGAGGGTCATCAGCCGCCTGCGAGGGAGATCTGCTGGCCATAGAAGACACGGGTGAGTCAGGGGCGTCGATGGACAAAGCATCATCCAGATCCCCATCCCCTCGAGAATGGGAGACTACGGAACGCACCGAAGCCGGTCTGCCGGCGGACTGAAAATGTGAGGCCAACGACTGTTGGACTGCTGCGGCGATCATCTGTTGTATCTGTTCCGTGGATGGGAAGGTGTGATGTTGTGTCCCAGTTGGAACGGCCTCACTAGCAGGTTGAACTGGGGATGTTTCCGGAGGAGGAACAGAGGTCGTAGGTGCAGCCGAGCCCCACAGATCCGTCGCTGCAGTAACCGCAGGGCAGTCCTGAAGGGAAAGACGATCCCCTTGAGATGCAGAATCAGCATCCATAGGGGGTTGGGTTGAGGTCGAAGGAGCCTCCTTGCCCATTGACTGAGCGCCGCTGGCCTTGGCGCAAATTTTCTTCAGGACCCTGTCCCTGCGAGCCTCCGCACGGGAAGGCAGCAATTGAGAGGGTGTCTTGCTGATCGGCTGAGAAAGGCCAGAAGGGCCTAGTCTGGAAGAAGATCCAGAGGGGACTTCTTTAGTAGCAGGAGAGCCTCCATGATGATGATGATGACTATCAGAGCTCCTGGCCTTGTGACAGTGCTTGGATTTATGGGAAGCTTTAGGCATGATGACAGTGAGGGAAAAACTGTCAGTAGTTGACCCAAACTAGGCACAAGGTGGCACCAACAGTGAATGAGGCTCAGCACCCGTTATCACAAAAGGGAGCGCAGACACTCCACATATAATGGAGGAACAAGGCAGGCGGGGGGGGGAGGGGGGGCGCGAGACCCCACGCAAGAGAGTTCCCTTAGCCCAGGCACAAGCAGTCCAGAAACCAAATGGAGGATTAGAAGGGAGAGGGGGGGGGCGCAAAGCTCCACCAGCAAGGAATACTCCCTTTAGGTCAGTAAGGGCCCCTATGCCGCAGGGAATGGCGCGCAGCTCCGTTTAGGACCTCAACCAACTTTCGCGCCAAAAAACCTTTCCAGCCGCTCGAGCAGCGCTGTGGGGAGAGGCGCCTAAGCCGATGGGCTCCACCAGCTGATTTGCGCCGTTAGGAGGGACTGCGCTGTAGGATCGGCCACTAAGGGCAGCAGTGGTCACAGGGAAGGTCTGTGAGCTTCCCTCAACGCCGTTGGGAGAGTTAAACTCCACGAAGCAGCCGAAAGTGCTGACAATGAGGCAAACGGCGAACAGGAAAAAAAAAAAAAAAAAAAAAACGGAGCTTTTTTAAAAACCAAAATGGCCGCCGGGAGGTTTGAAAAGGGGGCGCGAAGCTCCACAGACCCTAGGAATGCCCCTAAGCCCCGAAACGGCCAGCTGTGGCGGTAAAAGGGGAGCGCAATCACTCCACAATGCCCCAGGGGTCCCCCCAACGCAAGGGAAGGGGCACAGAGGAGTCTCCCCCCCCCCCAAGTAGTCAGCAAAGCCAGTTACTGAGGGAATTGCTTACTGCCAAGTTGAAATCGAAGTCCAAAGAATATCCAATAAACAGTCCAAGTCAAACCAGAAAGGTAGTTAGGAAAAGCTGAGAAAGCAGTCAGGAAAGGAGAAATTGATCAAGAGGATCAGTCCCACACGCCTGTCTAGGCTGACAGACTGAGCCAAAAGCTGGGTTTGCCCGGTAACAAGGGCGGGACTTAGCAAATTTGATGGGCTCAGTCTATCGGCCTAACAGATGACCACACCCATCCTGGCTGCTGTCTCCACCCACAATGGAGAACTTCTCCTCCCAAACCTGATTGCGTGGCTGTAAAAGTGTGTTGACATTTCTGTTCATTACAACAAACCTCGGAGCTCAGAATTCTTGCGGTGTAACAAGCTGTGGGCGGTAGAATTCGGCTTGATCTCCCAACGCAAAACAAACACCAGATCCTTGCATAAAGTCGGCCCATAATTGCTGCATCTTGAGTTTTCAACACACACACACACACACACACACACACACACACACAAAAGGAAAGGCTATCTTGGAAGCGTCAATGTTTCTCCCCCTTGTTCCAAAAGAGACGCCAGTACAGGGGGTCCTTGACTCACAATCAAAACTGAGCCCAAATTTTTTGGGTTGCTAAGTGAGACCGTTGTTAAGTGAGCGTTGTCCCAATTTTATGACCCTTTTGGCACAGTTGTTAAGTGAATCACTGCAGTTGTTATGTTAGTAACACGGTTGTTAAGACAAAAGGGGATCACATGACCCCATGACACTGTAACCATCACAATTTCCAAGCACGACCTACAACCTGTGCTTGTGCACATCTGTCATTTGCCTCCAGCTGCGCGGCCCAGTTCCTAACCAGTCACAGACCAGTAAAGATCCGTGGCCTGGGAATTGGGGACATCTTGGTTTAGTGAATTCTGTGAACACAGTCCATTTAGTTAGTTTACAGCTTTAGGGGGTGGTGTGAAGCCAGAAAATTATTTAATTCACTAATCAAGTTAACCATGTTATATGAACGGACAAAGTTGCAAGGTCCTTGGTGCTCTCTGAGCTTGGTTTGTTTTGTTGCAGACATTTCATGACCCGTTTAGGTAACATCATCAGTGCTAGAAGAGAGTCGGGTCTGTGGAGAGGAGGAGGAGGAGGAGGAGGAGGAGGAGGAGGGGGAGGAGACCGACTGTGGGGTACTTGGTGTTCTCTGACCGTTCTTTCCTTACAGATGTTTTATGACCCAACTAGGTAATATCATCAATGCTCGAAGGGAGTGGGGTCTGTGGAATGGTGCTGGAGGAGGAGGAGGAGGAGGAAGAGGAGGAGGAGGAGGAGGAGAAGGAGGAGGAGGAGGAGGAGGAGGAGGAGGAGGAGGAGGAGGAGGAGGAGGAGGAGGAGGAGGAGGAGGAGGAAAAGAAGCAGGAGGTGGACGAGGAAATGGTGTTGGTGGTGATGATAGAGGAGGAACAGGAAGATGCCTACTGTAGTTATATTGGAGGTGGTGACTCTCTGAGAGCTGCATGCAACGAAATTTCATTTTAATGTATGCCGATTAGTGTACAATCAAAGCGACAACAAAGTTATTATTCTATTCTATTCTATATTATTCTATTCTAACTGTGGTGTCCTTGGTGCTCTCTGAGCTTGGTTGTTTCCTTCCAGACTTCTCTTGACCCAACTAGATAGCATCATCAGTGTTTGAAGGGAGTGGGGTTTTTTTTTTAAATTTTTTAAATTTTTTTTAAAAAAAATTTTATATGCCGCCCTTCTCCGGAGACTCAGGGCGGCTTACAATGAATAAGCAATAGCCTTCCTACTTTTGTATATTTATACAAAGTCAGCTTATTGCCCCCACAAACCGGGTCCTCACTTTACCCACCTTAGAAAGGATGGAAGGCTGAGTCGACCTTGAGCCTGGTGAGAATTGAACTCGCAGTAATTGCAGGCAGCTGGATGTTAAATGCTGCCTTAGTAGGAGGCATTAGCCTCCTACGCCACTCAGGCTCCTTTACCCCTGTCAGTGTTGGTTGGGAGTGTTCTTAGCGGTTCCTTCGTTAGGCTGTTGTTTACTGTTTCATTGTTTGTCTGAATTGATAGTTCCTTGATTGGAGTATTGTCTACTGCTTGGTTGCTGGTCCAGCGTTAATCTTGATGTTAATTTCTGCTTATCTGGGTGTTGATTGCTAATCAGAAGGCGTTGTGGCCCTTTAGCTTATGATTGTCTCTTTTTGAATGGTATGTAGATATTGTTTATCTCTATGTACCGGTTGATGGCTAATGCAATAGATGTGTCCTGCAAGCCTAATGTGGAGGCCTCTCTTTTCCGGCTGACGTTTGAAATTACGGCATTGGCTTCGTATTTTTATCTCCTTCCTTGGCTCTCTTTATAAAAGCCACCTAAATTCCTGCTGCTAAATTATAAATCCATTTCCCATACTATAAAGAGGCATTTATAAGGCCCCACTGACTGATGAGGCTGTGAGATCATCTTATTTTCCTCTTCTGGGGTTTTTTTTTTCTCTTCTGCGTAATTTGATTTATATTATGACTGTATTTTATAGACCCTGCATTTTAAGTGTTTTAAATAGTTCATCTGCAGGTTACTCAGATAATCCACTGAGCAAGCAGCAGCTATAAAGCACGATTTTATTTTGCTATGATGTGTTTTTTTTTTTTAATTTCTCTCCTGAATCTACAGGGTATTGTGGAAACTGGATGACTCCCATTCTGGAATGGAATGGAGTGGAGTGGAGTGGAGTGGAATGGAATAGAATAGAATAGAATAGAATAGAATAGAATAGAATAGAATAGAATAGAATAGAATAGAATAGAATAGAATAGAATAGAACAGAACAGAATAGGAATAGGAATAGGAATAGGAATAAGGATAGGATAGGAATGGAATGGAATGGAATGGAATGGAATGGAATGGAATGGAATGGAATGGGAATGGGAATAAGGATAGGATAGGATAGGATAGGATAGGATAGGATAGGATAGGATAGGATAGGATAGGAGTGGAGTGGAGTGGAGTGGAGTGGAGTGGAGTGGAATGGAATGGAATGGAATAGAATAGAATAGAATAGAATAGAATAGAATAGAATAGAATAGAATAGAATAGAATAGAATAGAATAGTTTATTGGTCAAGTGTGATTGGACATACAAGGAATTTCTCTTTGGTGTATATACTCTCAGTGTACATAGGAGGATAAAATACATTCATCAAGAATAAAAAGATACAACATTTACTGATAGTCCAGGTTACCAATAAGCTATCAAATCGTACTAGGAAACAAATACAAACAATATAAATTGGAAGATACAAGCAACAGGGTTATAGTCATAAGTGGGAAGAAATAGATACTAAGAAGGAAGAAAGAAAAGAATAATAGTAATACAGTCTTAGTAAATTATTTGACAGTGTTGTGGGAATTAGTTGTTAAGCAGAGTGATGGCGTTTGGGGAAAAAACTGTCCTTGTGTCTAGTTGTTCTGGTGTGCAGTGCTCTATAGCGTCGTTTTGAGGGTAGGGGTTGAAACAGTTGATGTCCAGGATGTGAGGGGTCTGTAGATATTTTCCCAGCCCTCTTTTTGACTCGTGCAGTAGACAGGTCCTCCATGGAAGGCAGGCTGGTAGCCATTGTTTTTTCTGCCGTTCTAATGATCCTCTGAAGTTTGTGTCTGTCTTGTTGGGTTGCAGAGCCAAACCAGACAGTTATAGAGGAGCAGATGACAGACTCAACAATTCCTCTGTAGAACTGGATCAGCAGCTGTTTGGGCAGTTTGTATCATGAAAAAGCAAGAATTCGCTCATTTTTATGCACCGTTCCTGATTTTGTTGCCAAAGATGACAACAAACATCACAGAGTTTCTTCTCCAAACTTCCAAATAAACTTTACAGGGAGTCCTCGATTTATAACCGCTCATTTAGTGACCGTTTGAAGTTACAGTGGCACTGAAAAAAGTGACTTATGACCGTTGCGGCATTCCCCATGATCCCGGGATCAAAATTCAGACGCTCGACAACTGAGTCATATTTATGACGTTTGCAATGTCCCGGGGCCATGTCAGACTCCCATATTATGAAAAGACCAAAAAAAGTTAAGAATTAACACGTACACAACCCACTCTTTCATCTGCATCTCGTGATACAACTTTCCCTAACACAAACTCTATTTACAGAGTTTCTGAGCTTCTGAAACGCGTTTGCAAAACTCAGGAGAACTGCCGGGTAATTACATTCATTAGATCGGTTTATACAAAATGCATCCTAAACCAAGTTCTCCTCCAAAATTTGGCAGGCGGAATCCGGAAACTGAGGCTGGCACCAACGATGGGGGAAGCCGATACCTTAGGCAAAATGCCACGCAGACACTCCAAACCACAGAGGCAGTCGTTTTCTGCCATCCAGCCTTACCGCTCAATAATTCTCTTTTCACTAACAGCCGTTTCTTCCTGGACTCGCCTCTGAAGTTAAAGGAAGAGTTTTGAGATATTCCAGTAGTCCTTGATTTATGACCCTTTGTTTAGTGGCCATTTGAAGTTACAATGGCACTGAAAACAGTGACTTATGATACATTTTCAATTGTGGTCATAAGTTGAGGACTACCTGTATGGGGGAGATGAGAGACAGAGGGGGGGGAGGGAGGGAGAGAGGGGGAGGGGGAGGGAGGGATAATAGATTGGGGATATGGTAGGTAGGTAGGTAGGTAGATAGATAGATAAGATAGATAGATAGATAGATAGACAGACAGACAGACAGACAGACAGACAAATGTAGACAGACAGATGATGATGGATGGATGGATGGATGGATGGATGGATGGATGGATGGATGGATGGATGGATGGATGGATGGAGCATGAATGTATATTATAGATGGATAGATAGATAGATAGATAGATAGATAGATAGATAGATAGATAGATAGATATAGATATTGGATGAATGGATGGATGGATGGATGGATGGATGGATGGACGGACGGATGGACAGCAAAGCTAGCTGGGGAATTCTGGGAGCTGAAGTCCACATGTCCTTACGATTTTAAGATTGAGAAACACTGCAATAATTTACTCCTGAGTAGCTACCACCACTCAGATATCTATAGATAGGATAAATAAATAGATGGATGGTAACTAGATGATAGCTAGCTAGCTAGCTAGCTAGACAGACAGACAGATAATGGATGGATAGATATTTAGACAGACAAAAAGACAGATAGATATAGATAGATACAGATAGATAGATAGATAGATAGATAGATAGATAGATAGATAGATGATAGACAGATAGATGATAGATAGATAGATAGATAGATAGATAGATAGATAGATAGATATATTCTTTTTCCCTATCCCTCTCTCGCTTCCCATCTCCTTCATTAGCAACACTTTGCAAGCAATCTGTTGATTCATCATATTAGAATTGCAAACAAAATGCTCTAATTTTCTTCCAGGCTCTTCATTTTGAATTCCGCATTGATTTCGGCATGCCTGGCCCACTTGAATGGCACTCCACATTGATTTCAACCCTTTTAGCGGTTCCTCTTTCAGGCTCCCGAGCCCGCCAGCCCCTTGACAAAGACACGAAAATTGGCAACACGCTGGAAAAGACCTCCATAGAATTCTGAGTTTCCTTGCGCCCAAGGCCGGCCTCGCCATGCCGAGTCTTAATTTTCGAACATATGAATAAATAGCAAAAGAGAGTGACTCTGAACATGCACAGAGGTCTGTTGGTGACTCATCAGAACTAGATCCACTCCTATACAGGTAGTCCTCGACTTACAGCCACAACAGAGCCCAAAATTTCTGTTGTTAAGCAAGACAGTTGTTAAGTGAATTCCCCCCCCATTTTATGACCTTTCTTGCCACAGTTGTTAAGTGAATCACTGTAGTTGTTAAGTTAGTAACACGGTTGTTCCGTGAATCTGGCTTCCCCATTGACTTTGCTTGGCAGACGGTCGCAAAAGGGGATCACATGACCCCGTCATAAATATGAGTCAGTTGCCAAGCATCCAAATATGAATCACGTGACTATGAAGATGCTGCAACGGTCACAGCTGTGAAAAATGTTCATAAATTGCTTTTTTTCAGTGCGGTTGTAACTTTACACAGTCACTCAATGAACTGTTGTAAGTCGAGGACTATTTGTACAGGAGTGGCCAAAATTGTGGAAACCTTTTGGGAAAAGTGTATTTTCTAAAACTAGCTAATAACACCCCTTTTCTTTTTTTGGAGTAGTAACATAAAATTGTATATCAGTGGAAAGATCATTGAATCAAGAATGTAATGCAATAACTTTTATGAAGGATTTGCTGTTAGAATAGCAGTGACAGTATAAAGAAGAAAAGGGAAACACGTAGAAAAAAATGAGATATACAAAAATGATCACCATAGAAAAAAGGAGATATGCAAAAATTATCACCATGTCAGTTAATACTTCGTTGGGTAACCTTTAGCATGAATGACGGCCTTACGACGTCTTCCCATGGAGTGAGCCAAGTCTTTGAGTTCTGCAGCTGTTCTAATATGAAACCAAGATTGAATGATGGCTTCTGTTAACTGGGTTTTATTGCTGGGTCGCTTCTGACTAACCAATTTCTTTAGTCGGCTCGATAGATTTTTCAATTGGGTGACGATCTGGGCTATTCCCAGGCCATTCCAGCAGTGGATTAGGATTATCTTGAAACTCCAAAGAAAAAGTGGCTAAGACGCTGAGCTTGTCGATCAGGAAGATCGGCAGTTCGGCGGTTCGAATCCCTAGTACAGGTCTCCTGTGTGAGCAGGGGGTTGGACTAGATCCTTCCAACTCTGTTACTGTTAAATTCAACCTCAAAAATACACTTTTCCCAAAAGGTTTCCGCAATTTTGGCCACTACTGTATAGAGGAAAAACACGTAGATTTGTTAGCTTGGAATAATTCATTCCACGAACAGGGTGTTTTTTTTGCCTCTTTTATTCCTTCTCTGTGATTAGTCCGGAATGCTGCGTCCCTTAAAAACATCCCCTTAATTTCCCACCCACCCATCCCCTCGTGCTCAGAAATGGCTGAGTGGTTTTATAGCGAGGTCAAGAGATCTAAGAATATGAACTTTTCGATGTGTCAGAATGTCGCTAGCTGGTATTGTAAATAGCCACTGACTCGCTGACTCCTTTGTTACCGTAAGTGCCTTAAGAGGCTATTAATTTCATTACTGCTCAATCAGCAAAGGGCAACAACTCTGAGCAGCAACTCCCAAGTTACTGGTCCGGTTTCAACCGAGGTGAGGCCAATGGGTGAGCCGCGGGGGTGAAATCCAGCAGGTTCTGACAGGTTCTGGAAAACCGGTAGTGGAAATTTTGAGTAGTTCGGAGAACTGGCAAATACCACCTCTGGCTGACCCCAGAGTGGGGAGAGAATGGAAATTTTGCAATATCCTGAGAAGAGAGAGAGAAAGAAAGAAAGAGGAGAGAGAGGAGAGACAGAAAAAGAAAGAGAGAGGAGAGAGAGAATGTGAGAGAGCAAAGAGAAAAGAGAAGAGAGAAAGAAAGAAAGAAAAAAAGAGGAGAGAGAGGAGAGAGAATGTGAGAGAGGAGAGAAAGAAAGAGGAGAGAGCGAAAAGAGAAAAAGGAAAGAAGAAAGAGGGAAGAGAGAGAGGAGAGAGAGAGAAAGAGGAGAGAGAGAAGAGAGAGAGAAGAAAGGAGAGAGAGAGGAGAGAGAAAATAGAGAGGAGAGAGAGAGAGAAAGAAAGAGAGGAGAGAGAGAATGTGAGAGACCAGAGAGAAGAGAGAGAGAGAGAGAAAGAGGAGAGAGAGAGAGATGAGAGAGAAAGGAAAGAAGAGAGAAGAGAGAGAGAGAAAGAGAAAGAAAGAAAGAAAGACAAAGAGAAGAGCGAGGAGAGAGAGAGGAGAAAGAGAGAGAAAGAGAGAGAGAGGAAAGGAGAGAGAGAATGAATCAGGAAATGAGCTTACAAAAAGCTTACAAAATGAGGCTTTTACGTAGATGCTTTGTAATTGTGGTCAAGAGATGCTTCACTCTGATAGCAACAAGTCATTTTCCATTTCGCTGGTCCATCAAAGTAGATTT
Organism: Pantherophis guttatus; assembly: GCF_059756535.1. NCBI lineage: Eukaryota > Metazoa > Chordata > Lepidosauria > Squamata > Colubridae > Pantherophis > Pantherophis guttatus. The sequence goes on along the minus strand of NC_142069.1, from coordinate 4,410,474 downwards.
GGTAGAAAATGCAGAGAAGACGGCCAGGAGCATGAAAACAGATCAGCAAGAGAGGGAAGAAAAGATTGGCTCACCGCCATCGGGATCCCACCTCTTAAGTTGTAATGCCTTTCAGAGGCGGTAGTCCCAGCATTTACCGCTAGCAGAATGTCTCTAAGGAGATGGAGACTCTCCACACATATTCGGCTAGCAGTGAATTCTGGGACTTGTAGTTTCCTCCAAGTCATGCTTGTTCCAAAGGTGCTTTTTCAAAAGGCTCCTGGATTTTGTTTTTCCTTGAAGAGGTTTCCCTTCTCATCCAAAGATTCTTCACTAAGACTTACAATTAGATGAGAGCAGTGGTGGGATTCAGCCGGTTCGGGCCGATTCGGGTGAACCGGTAGTTAAATTCCTGGCTGGCCCCGCCTCACCCTGTCCCGCCACGCCCCATCCAGGAATCCCCATGCGCCCAATTTTGGCTCCCAGGTTAAGTGCAGAGGGGCCTCCTAGGCCCAAAATGGGGCGCAGGGAGCAGCGTGTGCCCTCCCTCGTCCCCCGCAGCCTGTTTTTGCTCCCAAGGGGTGCAGGAGGCCAAGTGCTGCCTGTCACTCCCCCTGACCACGCCCACCATGGCCACACCCACCCATCTGGTCATTAAGGCGGTTGTTAAATTATTTAAATCCCACCACTGGATGAAACTCTCACCTTGGCCTGTTTCTGGTCATGTTGAATGATCGTGAATTGTCACTAAAGTGTGAACCAGTCTGCTGATGGAAAAAAGTCAGTAACTCATAATCTACACCAGAAGTATCCAACCTTGGCCACTTGAAGACTTGTGGACTTCAACTCCCAGAATTCCCCAGTCAGTCCCGCCTTAGGCATGAAAGCCAGCTGGGTGAATCAGAGCCAATCACCAGGAGATAGGGAGTTCTAGTCCCGCCTGAGGCATGAAAGCCAGCTGGGTGCATCTGAGCCAATCACCAGGAGATGGGGAGTTCTAGTCCCGCCTCAGCCATGAAAGCCAGCTGGGTGAATCTGAGCCAATCACCAGGAGACGGTGAGTTCTAGTCCCGCCTGAGGCATGAAAGCCAGCTGGGTGCATCTGAGCCAATCACCAGGAGATGGGGAGTTCTAGTCCCGCCTGAGGCATGAAAGCCAGCTGGGTGAATATGAGCCAATCACCAGGAGATGGGGAGTTCTAGTCCCGCCTGAGGCATGAAAGCCAGCTGGGTGCATCTGAGCCAATCACCAGGAGATGGGGAGTTCTAGTCTCGCTTTAGGCATGAAAGCCAGCTGGGTGAATCTGAGCCAATCACCAGGAGATGGTGAGTTCTAGTCCCGCCTTAGGCATGAAAGCCAGCTGGGTGAATGTGAGCCAATCACCAGGAGATGGGGAGTTCTAGTCCCGCCTTAGGCATGAAAGCCAGCTGGGTGAATCTGAGCCAATCACCAGGAGATGGGGAGTTCTAGTCCCGCCTTAGGCATGAAAGCCAGCTGGGTGAATCTGAGCCAATCACCAGGAGAAGGTGAGTTCTAGTCCCGCCTTAGGCATGAAAGCCAGCTGGGTGACTCTGAGCCAATCACCAGGAGACGGTGAGTTCTAGTCCCGCCTTAGGCATGAAAGCCAGCTGGGTGAATCTGAGCCAATCACCAGGAGACGGTGAGTTCTAGTCCCGCTTTAGGCATGAAAGCCAGCTGGGTGAATCTGAGCCAATCACCAGGAGATCGGGAGTTCTAGTCCCGCCTGAGGCATGAAAGCCAGCTGGGTGCATCTGAGCCAATCACCAGGAGATGGGGAGTTCTAGTCCCGCCTGAGGCATGAAAGCCAGCTGGGTGAATCTGAGCCAATCACCAGGAGATGGGGAGTTCTAGTCCCGCCTGAGGCATGAAAGCCAGCTGGGTGCATCTGAGCCAATCACCAGGAGATGGGGAGTTCTAGTCCCGCCTGAGGCATGAAAGCCAGCTGGGTGAATCTGAGCCAATCACCAGGAGATGGGGAGTTCTAGTCCCGCCTGAGGCATGAAAGCCAGCTGGGTGCATCTGAGCCAATCACCAGGAGATGGGGAGTTCTAGTCCCGCCTGAGACATGAAAGCCAGCTGGGTGAATCTGAGCCAATCACCAGGAGAAGGTAAGTTCTAGTTCCTCCTTAGGCATGAAAGTTGGCTGAGTGACTTTGTCACTTTCTCTCAGCCTAATCACCTCACAAGATTGTTGTTGTGGGTGGGGAAAGGAGGAGAAAAATGTGTTGGATATGTTCACCCCCTTTAGTTATTTCCAAAAATAATAAAAGGTGGGATTCAAATAAATTAATAAAACAAATGAATAAGCAAACCAAAAAATAAATAAAATATAAAATCCCGTATATTAGCAATATATATGGCTCAAAAATCCTTCAACAACCGGCGCGAACTCATTCAACCACTCATTTGCCCTCCCAATATTCCAACAAAAACTGCCAGTATTTCCAAGCCAACCAGGACTAGAAACTTGCTGAGTCCTTTTTGCACATCAATAGGTCCGTAGGACTCTCACCTTCCGGAACAAACATGATCTGTGCTAAGGTTGTACAATATAATGAAACACACACCAGCCAAATACATAGGACCCTCGTGTTAAAACCGACTTTTGTTGTTCGCGGTGCAAAGAAAAAGACGATAGCTGAATAAATCGCGTCTCAGCTACTTATTGATAAATATGTTACGCAAAGCAAGAGTTCTCCCCATGCATGTCTAAACTTAGAAAGAGAACAGTCTGACCGACCAGCATGAATCTAGAGAGGATATTTTAGAAAAGAAAGAATGGAAGGCAACAGATGGAGTGACTCAAAAGAATATAATAGGCAGATGAATTTGGAATTTTCGGCTAGGAATTTTAAGCACATTGTATTGAATTTTCATTTTTAGACGACTCCGTTCCAGGGGGTGTTTAGTGACCTTTTTTGTTAACTTCAATTATTTTCATACAGGAGGCTAAGAGAGAAAGGTTGAGTTTCTCACTTCTCAAATACATAAATAAATGCCGGGATGTTTTACCTGCGGACAGACAAATGCATTAAGCAGTTCTCTATTCATGTTTCTGCAAAAGGTTTTCTGCTTTTCTGCAGAAGCCATTGGCTTGTTTCATCTTGAAAAGAAGCCGGAAACTTCAACTGCTTCAAAATAGTTTAATGTCTAGTTTAATGGAAAGAAGGACTAAGGGTCGTCATGATAGCAGCTGTTCCAATATCTCAGGGGCTGCCCCAAGGAAGAGGGGGTCAAACTATTCTCCAAAGTACCTGAGGGCAGGACAAGAAGCGATGGGTGGAAACCAAGGGTAGGGCCTTCTCTGTGGGTGCTCCCACCCTCTGGAATGAATTACCTACCGTGCTCCGGACGGCTCCTGATCTCCGTTCCTTCCGTCGGGACCTGAAGACTTGGCTGTTCAAGCAAATAGGCTGACTCTGATTCCGGGTTTTATTATTTACTATTAATTAGTTATTTGGTTTAAAAGGGGATTTTATTGTACTTGTTTCTTAACTTGCGTTCGCCGTCCTGAGTCCTTCGGGAGAATGGCGGCATATAAATACATGTAATAAATAAATAAATAAATAAACTAATCATGGAGAGAAGCAACTTAGAACTAAGGAGATATTTCCTGACAGTGAGAACAATTAACCAGTGGAACAACCTGCCTCCAGAAGTTGTGAATGCTCCAACACTGGAAATTTTAAAGAAGAGATTGGACAACCATTTGTCTGAAGTGGTGTAGGGTTTCCTGCCTCGGCAGGGGGTTGGACTAGAAGACCTCCAAGGTTCCCTTCCTATTCTATTCTATTCTATTCTATTCTATTCTATTCTATTCTATTCTATTCTATATTCTATTCTATTCATTATGTTTATATACATTCTACTCTACTCTACTCTACTCTACTCTACTCTACTCTACTCTACTCTACTCTACTCTAAAATGTGGCAGCCCAGATGGTTTCATGAAAGTCCAGATTTGCACATGTGTCATCTCTCTTGCTTCCAGATCCAATTCATGATGCTGGTTGTCACCTTCAAAATCCTAAGGCCAGGTCAGTTGAAGGACCATCTTTTCCCTCTCACATTTACTCAACCCACCAGAGCAGGGAGGCAAAAAATGTTATGAGTCCCCTCTCTTAAGGAGGTCCATCTGGTGGGACCAAGGAGAAGGGCCTTCTCTGTGGTGGCTCCCTCCCTGAGGAACATCAGCCATGAGGAGATGAGATTGGAAAGAAGATGTTATGGGTCCCCCCTCTTAAGGAGGTCCATCTGGGGGAACCAAGAAGGGCCTTCTCTGTGGTGGCTCCCTCCCTGTGGAACATCATCCGTGCAGAGACGAGATTGGAAAGAAGATGTTATGGGTCCCCTCTCTTAAAGAGGTCCATCTGGTGGAACCAAGAAGGGCCTTCTCCATGGTGGCTCCCTCCCTGTGGAACATCATCTCTGTGGAAATAAGATTGGTCCCCAGCTTGACACTCTTTCAAAAGGCTCTGAAGATGTGGTTTTGCCAATGGGTCTGGAGCCCCCCCCTCCCCCCCCAAGTGTTATGGAGCCCATCAAGTGGTTGGTCTGATTGTTGTCAGTAGAAACGGTGGAGAGCTATTGGGTTTTGTGTTGGGGTTTTATTTTCAGGTGCAAAGATTCAGGACCATATGTTAAGTTCCCGCTAAGAAGATTTATTGCTCAGGCCTATACATAAAAATCTGAATTGGTGCTAGATAAGAGTCCACGGAATTTAAATAAGATTATTATTACCCTCAAAACGACGCTATAGAGCGCTGCACACCAGAACAACTAGACACAAGGACAGTTTTTTCCCGAATGCCATCACTCTGCTAAACAAATAATTCCCACAACACTGTCAAACTATTCACTAAGTCTGCACTACTATTAATAGGACTGTAACCTTGTTGCTGGTATCCTTACGATTTATATTGACTGTTTCTTAATATGATTTGATTGCTTATTTGTACCCTATGATTATCATTAAGTGTTGCACCTTATGATTCTTGACAAATGTCTCTTTTCTCTATGTACACTGAGAGCGTACGCACCAAAGACAAATTCCTTGTGTCTCCAATCATACTTGGCCAATAAAGAATTCAAGTCAAGTCAAGTCAAGTCAAGTCAATTTAATTATTCTATTCTATTCTATTCTAAAAAAAAAATTGGCTGGATTGGGAGCATTTGTGGTCATGTAACAATTCTAGGCTGAGTCCTCTCTTGACTTCCCCCACCACCCAGGCTCGGCCTCTTCTTCTTCTTCTTCTACATTCATTTCTGTAAGCTGCCCAGAGTCAGAAATGAATAAAATGAGGACCCAGATTGTTGGGGGAAAATATGCTATTTAGTATACTGTCTTTGGTGTAAGCCGCCCAGAGTCCTCGGAGGGTGGGCGGCATAGAAATATGACTAATAAAATAAAATAAATAAACAGTAAATAAAACCTGCGCTTGCATCTCCACAACCCAAAAGCCAACCAGGATTGGGAGCTAAACAGTGGTGGGTTTCAAAATTTTTTACTACCGATTCTGTAGGTGTGGCTTGATGGGTGTGGCGTGGCTTGGAGGGCGTGGCAGGGGAAGGTTACTGCAAAATCCCCATTTCCTCCTGATCAGCTGGGACTCGGGAGGTAGAGAATAGATGGGGGTGGGGCCAGTCAGAGCTTTTACTACCGGTTCTGTAGGTCTGGCTTGGTAGACGTGGCGTGGCTTGGTGGGCGTGGCAGGGGAAGGATACTGTACAATCTCCATTCCCACCCCATTCCAGGGGAAGGTTACTGCAAAATCCCCATTTCCTCCTAATCAGCTGGGACTTGGGAGGCAAAGAATAGTTGGGGGTGGGGCTAGTCAGAACTTTTACTACCGGTTCTGTAGGTGTGGCTTGGTGGGCGTGGCATGACTTGGTGGGCATGGCAGAGGAAGGATACTGTAAAATCTCCATTCCCACCCCACTCCAGGGGAAGGATACTGCAAAATCCCCATTTCCTCCCAATCAGCTGGGACTCGGGAGGCAGAGAATAGATGTGGGAGGGGACAATCAGAATTTTTAATACCGGTTCTCCGAACTACTCAAAATTTCCGCTACCGGTTCTCCAGAACTGGTCAGAACCTGCTGAAACCCACCTCTGGAGCTAAACGATTCAAAAGGTCTGCAAGATGTTGCATTTTCAGCAGGGGAGAATCCTTACGCTGCCAGTTCAGCATTAATAACCAAGATGAAAACTATATGCAAAGATTCCCTTCAAACCCACCCACCCACCCCCAAACAAACTGCATTCTCTTACACAATTCAGATTGGGCAATTATGCATTAGCTCCCTGCAGTTAAAATATAACGATGGCAATTTAAAAAAAAAAAAAAAACTCCGAGTAACTTTAAACGCCATAAAGCCATACCTTGACATCAATCCAACACATTATAGTTTTTTTCATATTCAATTACAAGCTAATTTGCTTAAACTCTGCCCCCATATAGGCAGTCACCTTGAAGGACACGTTCACAGAAAGAAATGTACAATAGACATTGCTACTTTCTAGCTATGGATAGATCAAAATTCAAATATTGGAAGACCGGTGGGGCTTTTAGCAGTGGTGGAATTCAATTTTTTTTTACTACCAGTTCGGTGAGTGTGACTTGGTGGGCATGGTGTGGCTTGGTGGGTGTGGCAGGGGAAATCTGCAAAATCCCCATTCCCACCCCACTCCAGGGGGAAGGATACTGCAAAATCTCCATTCCCTCCCCACACCTGGGGGAAGGATATTGCAACATCTCCATTCCCTCCCCACTCCAGGGGAAGGATACTGCAAAATCCCCATTCCCTCCCCACTCCTGGGGGAAGGATACTGCAAAATCTCCATTCCCTCCCCACTCCAGGGGGAAGGATACTGCAACATCTCCATTCCCTCCCCACTCCAGGGGGAAGAATACTGCAAAATCTCCATTCCCTCCCCACTCCTGGGGGAAGGATATTGCAAAATCCCCATTCCCTCCCCACTCCTGGGGTAAGGATACTGCAAAATCCCCATTCCCACCCCACTCTGGGTCCAGCCAGAGGTGGTATTTGCTGGTTCTCCGAACTGCTCAAAATTTCAACTACCGGTTCTCCAAACTACTCACAATTTCCGCTACCAGTTCGCCAGAACCTGATGAATAGCACCTCTGGCTTTTAGCCATGATACAGATATAACGTCGGATCAAAGTTAGCATTAACCAAGTTTGTTACCTTAATCTTGGTTAAGATTCCCAAAATATAGAAAATAATGGACTTGACTAAGCTCAAAGGCAGGTGAAGAATTTCCTTCTCCGTTCTTGTTTTGAACTATATCTGCTCTAGTACAGTGCCACCCTATTTAATTGTGGAGTCCTCGGTGCTCTCTGAGCTTGGCTGTTTTCTTGCAGACATCTCATGACCGAATTAGGTAACATCATCAGGGCAAGGTGCTTTATAGCACAACCCTTCTAGCACAGATGATATTATCTAGTTGGCTAATGAAATATCTGCAGTGAAGACTTTCAATTTCAATCCATGTAAACTGTTGGATGGGCCTGCTCTCCACTCTCATCTTAACCATTCTTAACCAGAAAACAGCTCACTCGCTCGCTCTTTTTTGGAGGAAAGGAAATCTTTTCTTAGGGGTGTCTGCACACAAACAGGTATTTTTGGCACACCGTCTCCTTTCCGCTAACAAGCGCGCAAGTGTGAAGCATCTGTGTTGACGCGGCTGTCTCCATCAACTCTCTTTATCCCAGAGGTTTTCAGAGTTGAGAGATGTTAAAAATATTCGGTCCCTGAGCAACTGGCACAAAAGCTTCTCTTTTAAGGGCAGGGTATCAGGGTAGGTTTTATCAGCAGCACGACAAAAAGGTTTGTTCCAAAGCAATCACGTTTCACGTCCATCCAGGAGGAGGACTCGAAGTTCAAAGTTAGGCCCTGTCGCTTAGAGCGATGCAGTAGTCCTCGACGTACGTCAGCTCATTTGGTGACCGTTTGAAGTTACAATGGCACCGGGGAAAAAAACCTGACTGTTTTTTTCACACTTACGATCGTTGTGGTATCCCCAAGAAATTTGCCACTGTTGTTAATTTTTATATAATATATAATTTTATATAATAGTATTTGTCTGAAATGGTATAGGGTTTCCTGCCTGAGCAGGGGGTTGGACTAGAAGACCTCTAAGGTCCCGTCAAACTCTGTTATTCTATTCTATTCTATTCTATTCTATTCTATTCTATTCTATTCCTTATTCTATTCCTTATTCTACTCTACTCTACTCTACTCTACTCTACCCCATCACATCCCACCCCACCCCATATTCTATTCTATTCTATTCTATTCTATTCTATTCTATTCTATTCTATTCTATTCTATTCTATTCTATTCCTTATTCTATTCTATTCTATTCTATTCTATTCTATTCTATTCTATTCTATCTGCTAGTTCAGCAGATCAGCGGATCAAATCTCACCGGCTCAAGGTTGACTTAGCCTTCCATCCTTCCGAGGTGGGTAAAATGAGGACCTAGATTGTTGGGGGCAATATGCTATTTAGTATACTGTCAATTGTGGGCAGCATAGAAATATAACTAATAAATAATAATAATAATAATAATAATAATAATAATAATAATAATAATAATAAATATTCTATTCTACTCTACTCTACTCTACTCTACTCTACTCTACTCTACTCTACTCTACTCTACTCTACTCAGAAAGGTCATAAAATGGGGTATAACTCACCTAACCAACTGTCTCGCTTAGGAACAGAAATTTTATTTCACACATAAAAGCTGCCACTCTATCCCCTAAATTGAAACAGCACACTATCAGACAATGAATATTTTTTTCTCTCTCTCTCTAAAATATGTTCAGTCAAAGAAAGAATACTCCCGATTTCCATTTCAGTGGGTTTCCTGTATATCAGAATACAAAGCAATCCATCACTGTCTCTTAACTGATTTTTTACATGAAATAATCTCATCTGCCTAAAGGGGATACTGCTATGATACAGGTGAAACGATAAAAGGAATTCAAGGAAGGCTGCTCTTTTTTTTAATTCATAAAGTATTTATTTAAGAAAAGTTTAATTTTTTTTTTTTTTAAAAAAAGCAGTGTCCATTTAAGGAAAATGTGTTTAAGAATATGCATTAAGTAGTCTTGCCTTAAACCTAAGCATAAATTAGGAAAAGTCAACTTTTAAAAGACATAAATTATACACAGGTCTGTAGGGAGGGAGGGTGGACCCTGTTCAAAATGTTTTACTGCTGATTTTTAATTAAAAAGAAAACCTTCCCTGGAAGAAGTAACAGGATGGAATAATTGGAGAGGATTATACTGATCCGCACATCCTTCCTTTAAGTAGGCCTAAATTTAGATTTCCAGGAGTGTCTCCCAGAGGGAAACTGAGGCCAGGGAAGCTCTGAAGCTTTTAAGGTGAGTTAGATTCCAGAAGTTGCCAAACGGACCATGTTCAGCCTCCGGACGGCCTCTGGGGTGGTGGGAAAGGCCGTTTTTGCCCACCCCAGACTCCTAGAAAGGCTCTGGAGGCTGGGGAGAGAGAAAAATGGGCTTTTCCCCCCCCACCCCCTGAGGTCCTCTGGAGGCAGGAAACAGCCTGTTTCCCTACTTCTAGTAGTCCCAGAAGGCCCGAAAATCAACTGGCCGGCGTGCGCATGCACACCGGAGCTGAGTTCATGTGCCCACCGATATGACTACGCGTTCCACCTGTGGCACGCGGGTCATAGGTTCGCCATCATGGCCTTATATCATTTCAGACAAATGGCTGTCCAGTCTCTTCTTAAAAACCTCCAATGTTGGAGCACCCAGAACCTCTGGTGGTGTTCTGTCCCCAACCCCACGCACACACACCAACAGACGTTCAAGAGTTAAAGACCAAACCAGCTGGCAAAATCCTTTTCCTTATGATAAAGGAACTTGGCAACAACCTAGTGGCTGCCTGCCAAGAGTTTATTACTTAGGAAGAGGAGAGATAACTTCTCCCCGCTTCTGGTACATCAAAAGAAACAGCTCAATAATTACAGAGTCAATCAAATCCAGAGATAATCCAGCAAAGTCTATAGCAAAAGTCCGGCAATGCAGAATGGCGTGGAAGCTTTCAGCTTTGTTCGTCACAAGGTTTGACTGGCCACCACGCTCCCTTTTATATCCTGTGGGGTGTGTGGTCCAGTGACTCAGCCTAATCTCGGGCATGCCTTTTCTTCTGTTGCGTGCGCTTATCTCTGCGACGCTGGCGTGGATCCAGCCAAGACTCATTACCCTCATCACTGTCCATCTGTGGCTGCGTGGACGTGCTTGGCCCCAGCCCTATCTCTTGCCCTTCGGCGGACACCGAAGGCATTGCCAGAGAGGAGGGTCCTGGAGAGGGAGGCCTTGCCAACTCCTCTCCTTCACTCTCTGAGTCCTCTCCTGCCGATGACACAGGCTCAGATAACGGAGCCACAACAGGTGGCAAGTTGTTCCACTGCTTTATTGTTCTGTCAGGAAGTTTCTCCTTAGTTCTAGGTTGGTTCTCTCCTTGGTTAGTTTCCATCCGTTGCTTCTTGTCCTGCCTTCAGGTGCTTTGGAGAATAATTTGACCCCCTCTTCTTTGGGGCAGCCCCTCAAATATTGGAAGACTGCTATTCATGTACCCCCCCCCCTAGTCCTTCTTTTCTCTACACTGGCCATACCCAATTCCTGAACCTGTTCTTCATATCTTTAGCCTAATCATATTTGTTGCTCTTCTTTGCATTAGTTCTAGAGTCTCTTTCTAATCCATTTTTTTTTAAATTTGATTTATATGCCGCCCTTTTCCGGAGACTCAGGGCGGCTTACAATGCGTTAAGCAATAGCCTTCATCCTTTTGTATATTTATACAAAGTCAGCTTATTGCCCCCACAAACTGGGTCCTCATTTAACCTACCTTAGAAAGGATGGAAGGCTGAGTCACGCCTGGTAAGATTCGAACCTGCAGAAATTGCAGGCAGCTGTGTTAATAACAGGGTGCATTTAACCACTGTACTACCAAGGCTCCTCTTACACTTTGTCTGTCCTGCCCAATTTGGGCAGCCAGTTAGCGAAAAAACCCACTATCGTTTTTTTGTTTGTTTGTTTGTTTGTTTATTCTGCTGCTTTATCATATTTATCATTACATCATGCATTTTCCCCAAAACTTTTCATTCAAACTGGAGCAGCTGAGAAAAAAAAACAAACAAAAGGCAATTCAACGCAGAAACTGTGGGCTAAAAATTAAAAACAAGGGTATGGAATCGATAAACACTGCGGCAAAAAAGTAAAACCGATAGATGTAGAATTAATTAAAAGGCCATTACATCAGCATTCTGATATATTATTGATTGGAGAGAGAGAGAGAGAGAGAGAGAGAGAGGTTTGCTGCTCCGAGATGCATTTTAGCATCTCATTCCGGCTGCAAAACACACATCCGAAGATGCTAGAAAGCATCATTGCCAGACAGAGCTTAATTATACACAAAGACAAAAAAAAAAAAAAAAACCCACCACAAAATAATAATGATTGCCTACCTTTTCATTGAAAAAGAGAAAATCGCGATAGCTTCCAAGCCTAAATGCTCGACTCAGAAATGCAAGTAGAAAGCAATAAAAATGTAAGCGGGGAAAAACTCATACACGTTAAATGACCCATTCTCCAATCTGCAAAACTAACATTAATCTCTACGTATCCATGGGAATAAAATGAATTTTTTTCCCTACGTGCATATCTCCATTTTCTGAGAGCTGTTTAGCCTGGGGTAAATTAACAGGGAAAAAAAATATGCTCTTAATTCGGGGGAATTGTAACTAGATCTACTCCCTACCCCACTCTTAATGCTGTTAGCATTACAGGTGGTTCATTTAGTAACCGTTCAAAGTTACAATGGTCAGAAAGTGACTTATGACCGTTTTTCACATTTACGACCATCGCAGCATCCCCATAGTCACATGATCAAAATTCACTTGGCCACTGACTCGTATTTCTGACGCTTTTGTCACTTTCTGACAAGCAAAGTCAATGGGGAAGCCAAATTCCCTTAACAACCGTGTTACTAACTTAATGACTGCTGTGACTCACTTAACAATTGTGGCAAGAAAGGTCATAAAATGGGGCAAAACTCGCTTAACAAATGTCTCACTTAGCAACGGAAACTGTGAGATCTGTTGTGGTTGTAAATCAAGGACTACCTATATCCTTAGTTTTATCAAGTACAGGTAGTCCTCGACTAACAACGGTTCGTTTAATGACTGTTCAAAGTTACAACAGCAGTGGAAAAAGTGACTTATGACCGTTATTCACACTTATGACCATTTTTTGCACCATCCCCATGGTGACATTCAGACACTTGGCCACGGACTCATATTTATGACGGTTGCAGTGTCCCAGGGTCACGTGATCCCCTTCTGTGACCTTCTGACAAGCAAAGTCAATGGGGAAGCAGGATTCACTGAACGACGGCATTGCTAACTTGACAACCGTAGCGCTTCGTAAAATGGGGAGGGGAATTCACTTAACAGCTGTCTCGCTTATCCACCGAAATTTTGGGCTCCATTGTGGTCGCAAGTCGAGGACGAACTGCAATTTGCAAACAATGTAATCAGTAACAGAGTGGGAAGGGACCTTGGAGGTCATCTAGTCCAACCCCCTGTTCAGGCAGGAGATCTCTACTCGGGATTCGAACCGCTGAACTGCCGACCTTTCTGATCGACAAGCTCGGTGTCTTAGCCACTGAGCCACCTCGCCAGGCATTTGGGGAGAGAGGAGTTAAATTCATTAAATTTTCTTCCCTCTCTCTAAGACTTTCTGTCCCGTGGAGAAAAGACTTCAACTCCTTAAACATTTCCTCCCAAGGAACAAACACAAGTTGGCATTTCAAAAGAGAAATGTCAATCAGACAATTAGAACAAGGGAACGAGATTAGCACCCCCCCCCCTTCCCCAGCTGCACCAGGATTCATAAAACAGCTATTTTGCGGCTTGTGATTTGAAAGTCAAGGACATCGTATTAATCTGTTCTCAACTTGGAACGCTGCATCAAGTTTTGGTCGCCGCACTATAAAAAAAAAGATGTCGAGACTCTAGGACAGTGATGCCTAACCTTTTTGCTATTGCGTGCCAAAAGTTGGGGGAATGCGGGGGGGGTCACTTGCATGTGTGCCCACACCCATAATTCTATGCACCCCGCCCCCCGCGCATGCATGTGTGACCCCCCCCCCCGCCGTGCTCCTTCCACTTTTGGCATGCGATGGCAAGGTAGGCCCGTTTTTCACTCTCCCCAAGCTCCAGAGCCTTCCTAGGAAGCTGGGGAGGGCAAAAACGGCCTTCCCCACTCCACCGGAGGCCCTCCGGAGGCCAGAAACAGCCTTTTTCCTGACTTCCGGTGGGCCCAAAAGGCCCAAAAATCAGCTGGCTGGCACGTGCATGCATGCCAGAGCTGAGCTCGCGTGCCCACTGATACGACTCTGCGTGCCACCTGTGGCACGTGTGCCATAGGTTCGTCATCACGGCTCTAGGAAAAAGTGCAGAGAAGAGCAACCAAGATAATTAGGGGACCGGAGGCTAAAACATACGAAGAACGGTTGCAGGAATTGGGTAGGTCTAGTAGTTTAAGGAAAAGAAGGACTCGGGAGGACATGATAAGCAGTCTTCCAGTATTTGAGGGGCTGCCACAAAGAAGAGGGAGTCAAGCTATTCTCCAAAGCCCCTGAAGGCAGGACAAGAAGTGATGGGTGGAAACTAATCAAGGAGAAAAGCAACTTAGAACTAAGGAGAAATTTCCCGATAGGGAGAACAATTAACCAATGGAACAACTTGCCTCCAGAAGTTGTGAATGCTCCACCACTGGAAGTTTTTAAGAAGAGATTGGACAACCATTGGTCTGAAATGGTATAGGGCCATGATGGTGCCACAGGTGACACATCGAGCCATATCTGTTGGCACGCCAGTATTGCCCTAGCTCAGCTCCAGCACGCATGCACGTGCCGCCCAGATGATTTTCTAGCCTTCTGGGCCCACCAGAAGTTGGGAAATAGGCCGTTTCTGGCCTCCGGAGGGCCTCCGGGGGGGTGGGGAAGGCCGTTTGCGCCTGGGGAGGGTGAAAAACAGGCCTACTGAGTCCACTGTGCCATTGCGTGCCAAAAGTAGGGGGAGTGGGGGGGGTTGCATGTGCACGCATGGGGGTGGGGTGCATTGAATTATATGTCAAGTTTCCGAAAGATGCCCTAATTAATTCATGAGCCATGATCCAAACTTCAAAGGAAATATAGTCATTTATTAGGAGCACCATTCCGGCAATACTGGGATGCAGTTAGGACTGATCCTACGTAGATTTACGTTCCCCTATGACCCTGTCTCTCCCCTCCTCTCTGGCCATGTCATAAATCACATTCTCCAATTAACCACTTTGGCTGGCTGTGAAACCTAACACCCTCCTTCCGATTGCGGTCAGGAAGAATGTATGGAATGCACTTCAGTTCTCCCTCCCTCCTGCTCATGGCAACATGAAAGCTTTGCAAGTTGAGATTATGGTTGTGGGCACACGGGCACGTGCCCCCCCGCACTCCCCCCACTTTTGGCACACGACGGCAAAAACTTAACCATCACTGGTATAGGGTCTCTTGCCTGAACAGGGGGTTGGACTAGAAGGTCTCCAAGGTCCCCTCCAGCTCCGTTAATCTATTATCTTGTAAACCATTTGTATCTCACATAACGTTCCTGCAAATCAATATTTTACCCAAATGCTCTTCTAGAGACCATCGACAGCTTTTTCTAGAACTTGTTTCCAGTCTTGGATTTGTATTCGAAGCAAAATTAGCTCTGGATATTTTGGACTTGAGGGTCCATGGTCCCTAGCGTCTTTTGATTGGTATGGCCATGTCTAGAGAGCAGCACCTTCCACTGTTGCCAAGACTGCCTACCAACTAGAAGTCAATGGCCGGTGACCTTGCAGGCATCCAAAACAGAGATGGCAAGACACCATCAACAGAGATATGCAAGCCACGGGCCTGTGCCCTGGAGAGGCAGTTAACCATGCAAAGTGGCATTCAATGATCCAAAAAGCAGACTCTGCGGGAATACGCTAGGAAGGAGGAGGGGGGGGGAGGAGGAGGAGGAGGAGGAGGAGGAGGAGGAGGAGGAGGAGGAGGAGAGGAAGAAGAAGAAGAAGGAGAGGAAGAGCCTTGGTGGCGCAGCAGACTAAAGTGCTGTTAAATAGCACCAGCTGCCTGCAATTACTGCGAGTTCAAATCTCACCAGGCTCAAGGTTGACTCATCCTTCCATCCTTTCAAGGTAGGTAAAATGAGGACCCGGATTGTTGGGGGCAATAAGCTGACTTTGTATAAAAAAGAACACCGCTTGGGGGGGGCCCAAAAGCCCTACTAAGCAGGTACACACACGAGCGAAGCTATCCCATCCTATACAATCGCCATGTTTTTAACACAGCACGCATGTGCGCAAGGCACACGCACATTCACATTTTCAATTCTGGGCAAACCGGTTGTTAAATTATTTGAAGCCCACCCCTGATCTTTTCCTAATGCAATCTAATTTGAAACACCTTTGTTCTCTTTTTTATCATTCTGAAGCCACCAAATTCTTTAAAAGGTAAACCTGGTTTTTTCCGATGATGTTCTGATCTCTATCTACCTTTCGGGCAATAAGAATAGGGTTTATATAAAGGTTTGGCCCAATTATCTTTCCTCTTCTTCTAAGAGAGGAAAGAATCGATGGGAGGGTTGTAATTGAATTCTTTCACACCTCCAAAGGCTCTGAGACTCGTACATTACTACTTCATTCGTCCTCCTCTTTTTCCCTCTCTCTCTCTTCCTCTTCTCCTGCTGCTTCCTTGGAGTGTGCAAATAATCCTTCCATTTCTACCAGTAAAAACACATTCATCGACAGAGCCCTCCATTGTTCCTTGAACAGCGACAAAAGCAGATTGAAGCCAAAACAGTCAGGGGCAACTCTAAACAGACACAGAGAGAGAGAGAGAGAGAAATACAGAGGCACACAGACATTATCAAGAGCCATTTAAAATGCAGAGTGGAAAAGAGAAGAGGGTGGGGGGGGGATTAACCGCTTCCCCAGAAGGTGCCCCCACCCTCCCACTTCCACCCCGTGCTTCTATGCGATGGGGTTCAGGAGGTTAAAACAGAGGCATCATAACCTTTATTATATTTCTTTTTTTTTTTCTATTTTTTTAACTGGGAAGCCATTAACTGCGGAAAGTCCGGCAGATGTGACCAACACGGGCGAGTGGAGAAAAAAAAGCACTACATACATTTGTAATCTAATTTATGCTTCGGGGGTGGGTGGGTGGGATGGAGAAAGGGGGCAGAGGAGTGCTTTCCACCCGTCAAAAACACGAAGGTGGGTGGGTGGGGGGGAAGAAAGGAGAATGGGGTATTTTGGAAGGAAGGAGGCGGCCTTGTGCATTCCATCAGCCAGCCTTGCGCGAGGAAAACCCTTCTTTTCTATAAGACCCTTGCTCGTTATTTCCATTTTCTCTCTCTCTCTCTCTCTTTTTGTCAATTCTGCCTCAAAAGCCACATGGGGAGAGGAGAGGAGAGGGCTTTTAAAGAATTAAGTAAGGGTCAAGACGCCCCATGGGTTAAGCCTCAAATGCTGGAGATTAAATGGGTACGTCTGTGTAGTTTACATGGCAACGGCATTCCTTTTATTTGTTTATTTACTTACTTGCTTACTTACTGGAGGTATATATATATATATATACAACCTATACCGTTGGAAAAGATGGAAGGAAAGACAAGCAGAAGCCACAGGAGCGACAGTGGGAAACCTGAAGGCCTTGGATGGAGACGGAGCATCCCGGAGAAGCTCCAGCCATGTAAAGGAAGAGGAGCTGGGTGGGGGGGAAGAGGGACTTGGGGCCAACCAGCAGGAGGCTGTGAGTTCTAGTCCCACTTTAGGCATGAAAGCCGGCAGGGTGACTTTGGGCCAATCACCAGGAGACGGTGAGTTCTAGTCCCATATTAGCCATGAAAGCCATCTGGACCACGTTGGGCCAATGACTAGGAGATGATGAGTTCTAGTCCCGCCTTAGGCATGAAAGATGGTTGGATGACTTTGGGCCAATCACCAGGAGACGATGAGTCCTAATCCCATATTAGCCATGAAAGCTGATTGGATGATCTTGAGTCAATCACCAGGAGATGGTGAATTCTAGTCCCGCCTTAGGTATGAAAGCTGGTAGGGTGATTTTGGGCCAATCACCAGGAGACAGTGAGTTCTAGTCCCATATTAGCCATGAAAGCTGATTGGATGACCTTGAGTCAATCACCAGGAGATGGTGAGTTCTAGTCCCGCCTTAGGTATGAAAGCTGGTAGGGTGATTTTGGGCCAATCACCAGGAGACAGTGAGTTCTAGTCCCATATTAGCCATGAAAGCTGATTGGATGACCTTGAGTCAATCACCAGGAGATGGTGAATTCTAGTCCTGCCTTAGGCATGAAAGATGGTTGGATGACTTTGGGGCAATCACCAGGAGACAATGAGTCCTAGTCCCATATTAGCCATGAAAGCTGACTGGATGACCTTGAGTCAATCACCAGGAGATGGTGAGTTCTAGTCCCGCCTTAGGCATGAAAACTGGTATGGTGATTTTAGGCCAATCACCAGGAGACGGTGAGTTCTAGACCTGCCTTAGCCATGAAAGCCGGCTGGGTGACTTTGAGCCATTCTCTCTCTCAGCCCATCCCACCTCACAGATTGTTGTTGTGGAGAAAATAGGAGGAAGAAGGGGTATTAGATATGTTCATTGCCTTGAGTTGTTTATTTAAAAAGATAAATAAAAGTGGACTAGAAATAAAATAATAAAATAATAAAGATTATGTTGGGGCTAACTGGAGGTGAATGAGAGTTTTGTAGGGTTAGGTTTAAGGAGTTGTGTGGGAGCCCCTGTGGCACAGTGGTTAGAAGGCAGTATTGCAGGCTAACTCTGCCCACTGCCTGCAGTTCAATCCTGACCAGCTCAAGATTGACTCAGTCTTCCATCCTTCCGAGGTGGGTAAAATGAGAACCCGGATTGTTGGAGGCAATATGCCGACTCTGTAAACCGCTTAGAAAGGGCTGTAAAGCATTGTGAAGTGGTATATAAGTCTAAGGGCTATTGCTATCTATGAACATCTATCTGTGGTGGTACAGTGGTCAGAATGCAGTTTTGCAGGCTAATTCTGCCAACTGCCAGCAGTTCGATCCTCACCGGCTCAAGGTTAACTCAACTTTGCATCCGTACGAGGTTGGTAAAATGAGGACCCAAATTGTTGGGGGCAAGAGGCTGACTCTGTAAACCGCTTAGAGGGGGCCGGAAAGCACTTGTGAAGCGGTATATAGGTCTAAGCGCTATTGCTATTGTTAGTCTCTAAGGCTACCAAAAATCAGGAAAAGCAGCCCGAAGATTTTGCCTTTTGTTGTTGTTCGTCATCGCTCAAGCCACGCCACGCATCTGACGAAAGCTAATGCGTTTCAATAAAAATTTGTGAGCTGGAAACGCTGAATTCCCCGACCCCTCCTGCTTTGGCCTGATGGAAGTTCCTTTGTTAAAAGCTCAGAGTATTTGACGTGCCAATCCTGTGCACACTCAGAAGTGAGCAAAGCTGATTCTGTGATGCTCACTCCCCGTAATTGTGGTTAATTTCCTCCTAATAAAGAGCATACCGTGCTTTATCCGATCCAGGGTGCCTCCGCTTTTTTGCAAGTTTGCACAGGTGACTGCCTCCCCAACAGTACATCTCAAAAAAAAAAATCGCAGCTTGCACTCACACGGAGCCATGCACTAACTTGTTTCGATTCGACTTATTCCATGAGCGCATTGGGGAACGTATTGTCTAAATGCTACCGTGTTTTCCCCCAAAATAAGCCCTCCCTGAAAATATTAAGCCGCATGCGCTACTGGTCCCCGCCATTTCCTCTGGTTAGGGTTACGGAGACAGAGCTGGAAATCAGGTAAGACGGCAAGAGGAGCCCCGTCTTGCTCCACGCGCCCCAAAATAGTAAGACCTCCCCGAAAATAAGGCCAAGTGCTTATTTCAGGGTTCAAAAAAATATAAGACAGGGTCTTATTTTCAGGGAAACACAGTAGAGAGAATTAAAATCCCCCCCTCTGCCCTTTCTTCCACCCACCCCCAACAATTATTGCATGCCTCGCTGTTAGGATAATGGTTATTGCCTAATTGGTTGGCCAGGAAATATATAAGCCAACATTGTATGTTTGTATTATGTGAATGTATTACGTAGCTTCAAGAACTGTGCTGAGTCATTCTGAATCCTGATTGGCCGAGCTCTGTAGCCAATGTATTTAAAGGAGAGCTAAATTATGGTTAGTGGTGGACACTACACCATTTTTACCTGCTGTTACGCTGTAACTCTTTTTGATCTCTCTCTATGGTCGTTGTTTGATCATGATTATTTATTTACTGCTTTCTGATATTTATTGAACTGTTTTTATATTGTTCCTGATTGTTCCTTGTATTTTTCTACAAACTGGTAAGAAGATTTTATATCCCTGGATTGATTTTATATTGCACTTTATATGGCTAAGACTTGGATTGTTAAAAGACTATGATTTTGCTTTTCCCTATAAGTAAAATACTATAAAACCCAGTTTGTCTATATGTTATTCACAATTACTCTCAAAACGTTTCCGTGCGTAAAACTCTTAACGGTACTCTGCTTTATAAACCACAACTTCAGGTGTAACTCGAAGAGCCTTGATAGTACAGTGGTCTACGCACCCTGTTATTAACACAGCTGCCTGCAATTTCTGCTGGTTCGAATCTCTCCAAGGCTCAAGGTTGACTCAGCCTTCCATCCTTTCTAAGGTAGGTAAATTGAGAACCCAGTTTGTGGGGGCAATAAGCTGACTTTGTATAAATATACAAAAGTATGAAGGCTATTGCTTAACGCATTGTAAGCCGCCCTGAGTCTCCGGAGAAGGGCGGCATATAAATCAAATTTTTTAAAAAATAAAAATACAAAAGTATGAAGGCTATTGCTTAACGCATTGTAAGCTGCATTGTGAGTCTCCGGAAAAGGGCGGCATATAAATCGAACCAATAAATAACCAATAAATAAATAAATAAACTCAATAATATCAGGACAGCGATTTCAAAAGCCGGGAGGTGAGACCCGGAAGGGAAACGGGCTGTGAGTGCGATTCTCTTTGGGCAAAAGTCACAAGCAGGCACCAGCCGAGGCTAAGTCCCTTACACACAATTAAGCAGCAGTTAATCTAATCGCCGACAGGGCTAACAATACAGAAAAACAACGCACAAGTCACACCAGCGTCTGGCAACAGATCTCTGGCAGGAGACAAAGAGCCTCAAAGCCATGCCAGCCACACAGCGGTCCCGAGCCAAGGCGCCTACACAACAGAGAACATAAGGCCAGGCGTGTTAAAGGGAGGACATCTGCGGTGGTTGTCCTGGGGGCAAAGAGGGGGGGGCACGGGAGAGTGCCGTAGTTTTGCTTGGCAAGGGATGGACCTCAAAGCCGAGGGAAGGGAAGGGCTGCGCGGATTCATGCTTTCTTCCAAATGGTTCTGAGTTGGTGGGGTTTCTCCTTGGCTGATCCAGGAACTTCTGGGATTCTGAAGGAAGGCCCTGAGATGGTGAGAACGTGTGAGCTTTTCCTCCAGCTGACTTGAAATAAGAAGTACTGGAGGGTTGTTTTCTTGTAGACGTTTCATGACCCAACTAAGGAACATCATCAGTGCTTGGAGGAAGTGGGGTGTATGGAGTGGAGGAGGAGGAAGAAGAGGAGAACTGTGGGGGTCCTTGGTGCTCTCTGAGCTTGGCTGTTTTCTTGCAGACGTTTGATGACCCAACTAGGTAACATCATCAGTGCTAGAAGGGAGATGGGTTTGTAGGGAGGGAGGGAGGGAGGGAGGGAGGGAAGGAAGGAAGGAAGGAAGGAAGGAAGGAAGGAAGGAAGGAAGGAAGGAAGGAAGGAAGGAAGGAAGGAAGAGGTGTGGGGGTCCTGGGTGCTCTGAGCTTGGCTGTTTTCTTGCAGACATTTGATGACCCAACTAGGTAACATCATCAGTGCTAGAAGGGAAGTTGGTGTTTGCTCTCTGTTTATATACGAGTGGCTCGCCCTGTCACTGTTGTTCTTGGTGGCTTCTTTTGATTGGGCAGTTCATTGTTTGAAATGTTTGTCTGAGTTGGTAGTTCCTTAATTGGGGTAACACTGACAGCACAAGTCCCCACAAGAAACAGAGAGCAAACCCCACTCCCTTCAAGCACTGATGATGTTACCTGGTTGGGTAATGTGATGTCTGCAAGCAAACAACCAAGCTCAGAGGGCACCATAGTTGAGTTGTCATTGACATCCTTCACTTCCTCCTCCACAACCCCCCCCCCTTCTAAGCACAGTTGATGTTACCTAGTTGGGTCATGAAACATCTGCAAGAAAACAACCAAGTTCAGAGAGTATCAAGGATGTCCTCCTCCTCCTCCTCTTCTCCCATCTAACACTGATGATGTTACTTAGATGGGTAATGAAATGTCTGTAAGAAAGCAACCAAGATCAGAGAGCACCAGGGACCTCACAGTCCTCCTCCTCCTCCTCCTCCTCCTTCACCTTCTTCTTCACCTTCCTTCTTCTTCTTTTCTGCAAACCCCACTCCCTTCTAACAGCGATGATGTTACCTAATTTGGTAATGAAACGTTTGCAACAGTGGTGAAATCCAATTTTTTTTACTACCGGTTCTGTGGGCGTGGCTTGGGGACGGATGGATGTGGGTGTGGCAGGGGACGGATACTGCAAAATCTCCATTCCCACCCCACTCTGGGGCCAGACAGAGGTGGTATTTGCCGGTCCTCCCAACTACTCAAAATTTCCTCTACCGGTTCTCCCAACTAATCAAAATTTCTGCGACCGGTTCGTCAGAACCTGCTGGATTGCACCCCTGGTTTCCATGAATACCACCAAGCTCAGAGAGCACCAGGGACCCCACCGTTCAACAACCCCATGAGCTACAACTATTCCCCTCTTCTAAGAAGTGTTGCATCCCACAGAACTGATAGCAGGCAGGAATTCTCTCCCTTCTTTCTTTCCAAAATCAGAGAAAATAAACATCCCTGAGAAATCAGGGGAAAATGCCTCTAACGGAGCCGTATCATACGCCTTGATACTGTACTACCAAGAGCCTTGGTAGTACAGTGGTCTAAAGCACCCTGTTATTAAGACCAGCTGCCTGCAATTATTGCAGGTTCGAATCTCACCAGGCTCAAGGTTGACTCAGCCTTCCATCCTTTCTAAGGTAGGTAAAATGAGGACCCAGTTTGTGGGGGCAATAAGCTGACTTTGTATAAAAT
Source organism: Pantherophis guttatus (assembly GCF_059756535.1). Classification (NCBI taxonomy): domain Eukaryota; kingdom Metazoa; phylum Chordata; class Lepidosauria; order Squamata; family Colubridae; genus Pantherophis; species Pantherophis guttatus. Next base: position 4,388,144 of record NC_142069.1, on the reverse strand, counting down.
ATACAAAAGGATGAAGGCTGTTGCTTAACGCATTGTAAGCTGCCCTGAGTCTCCGGAGAAGGGCGGCATATAAATCAAATTAAAAAAAAAAAATACAAGGAACTTGACAGATTAGCGCAAGCTAGCCCTCCCTTGGCACCAAGGAAAAAACTATCTTTAGGTTCCTTCCAGATGTCCCAAAGTTCATCCCAGCCTCTTTTAATCTGCTCAGCGTGGGAAAGCATCCTAACCTTGTGCCTGCCTGCACACTTCTCCAAATCAATTGAGATGAGCGCATTTCGCACCATGCGCAAAGGATGATCAATAACTCTCAATAGCTCTCAAAAGAGAGGAAGGGAGAGGGGACGGGGTCATCCAGAAGCCCCCCTCGCCCTGGCATGAGGACCACTGACTCGCGAGGTCAGGAAGCTGCGATTCAGCAAAGAGCCTTGGTAGTACAGTGGTCTAAAGTACCCTGTTATTAAGACCAGCTGCCTGCAATTACTGCAGGTTCGAATCTCGCCAGGCTCAAGGTCGACTCCGCCTTCCATCCTTTCTAAGGTAGGTAAATTGAGGACCCGGATTGTGGGGGCAATAAGCTGACTTTGTATAAATATACAAAAGGATGAAGGCTATTGCTTAGCGCATTGTAAGCCGCCCTGAGTCTCCGGAGAAGGGAGGCATATAAATCAAATAAATAAATAAATAAATAAAGCAGAGAAAGCCAGCAATCTGGGCCAGGATCGCTGTCACCTCAATGCAACACGCTGGCCGGCACCTCTGCCAAAGTTGAAGAGCAAAGTGAATACCAGGCAACCACAACTTCAGCAGGCCTCGTTTCCAGCCAGTTTCTACCCAACAGGCGAGCGGTTTAAGGCACGTCCAGAGAACGAGACTCCGGAAAAGGAAAAAAAAAAAAAAAGCAGGACCTAATCCAAGAAAGAAAATCCTCGGCACCGACCACGAGACCCTAACAGCCCCGTCTGAGCAATGATGGGATTCAGCCGGTTCGGGCTGATTCAGGAAAACCAGTAGTTAAATTGCTGGCTGGCTCCGCCCCGCCCCTTCCAGGAGTCCCAATGCACCCCATTTTGGCTTCCAAGCAAGTTCAGGGAGGCCTACTAGGCCCAAAATGGGGTGTGGGGGTGCAGCACGCCCCTCCTGCAGCCCGTTTTTACTCCCAGGAGGCTGCGGGGAGGCCTACTAGGCCCAAAACGGGGCACAGGGGGCGGCACATCCCCTCAAGGCCCATTTTTGCTCCTGGGTGGGTGCAGGAGGTGGAGTGCTGCCTGTCACATCCCCTAGCCATGCCCCCCCATGGCCATGCCCACCCAGCCGGTCATTAGGGCAGAGAACCGTTTTTTTTATTTTTAATTTGATTTATATGCCGCCCTTCTCCGGAGACTCAGGGAGGCTTACAATGCGTTAAGCAATAGCCTTCATCCTTTTGTATATTTATACAAAGTCAGTTTATTGCCTCCACAATCTGGGTCCTCATTTTACCTACCTTAGAAAGGATGGAAGGCTGAGTCAACCTTGAGCCTGGCGAGATTCGAACCTGCAGTAATTGCAGGCAGCTGGTCTTAATAACCAGCTTAATAACAGGGTGCCTTAGACCACTGTACTACCAAGGCTCTTGGTTGTTAAATTATTTGAATCCCACCACTGCATCCGAGGCAGCGAGTCCCCATACATGCCCGCTTCCGGCTTTCTCCCCTTCATCATCTCGGTGACAAACAAGCCGACGGCAGGAAGGATTTGCACACCGCTCGGGTTGCTCGGTTTAATTAGATTTCACGAGGAAGGCTCTGAAAAATTAATACGGAGTGATTTCCGCCGGCCCTCGCAATAACCCCTTCCTCGTGGGCCCTGGAATTTATAGTCGGCTGTCAGTTTGGAAGAAGTGATGAGAACTTCTCAAGGATGAGAATGAATTCAAAAAGTACACGGGGGGATCTCCGCAAGAGGAGCGGGTGAGGGCCTTCGTCATTCAAGGATGTTTTGGACCTGTGATGCAACACCCTGAAAAACATGGCATACTTCACTTACCATATTTTTCGGCGTATAAGATACACTTTTTCCCCCCTAAAAGAGGGTGGAAATGTTGGTGCATCTTATACACAGAATACAGACATTTTTAGCCTCCCGAAGCCCTGCCCTGCTCGTCCCATTTTTGTGAAAAATTGGGCCTGTTTTTCGCAAAAACAGGGTGAGCAGAGGGTTTGGGAGGCCTGCAGAGTGCTCCTGGGAGCTGGGGAGGGCAAAAAAAAATTTTTTTTTTCTTACTTACCTCTTTGAAATCTTGGTGCGTCTTATACACCGGTACGTCTTATAGTCCGAAAAATACAGTAATCCTCCAGGGAAAGATTGAAGGTAAACGAGGAGGGGATCAAGCTATTTCCCATAGCATCCGAAGGCCGGACAAGGAACAATGGATGCAAACTGACCAAGGAGAGATTCAATTTAGAAATGAGGAGGAACTTTCTGACAGTGAGAACAATCAACCCGTGGAACAGAAGTTGCCTTCGGAAGTTGTGGGAGGTTCATCAAGAAAAGATTGGACTGCCATTTGTCAGAAATGGTGTAGGGCCGTGATGGCAAACCTATGGCACGTGTGTCACAGGTGGCACGCGGAGCCATGTCGCCTGGCACGCCAGCTCAGCCTCCCTAGGAGTCTCTGGAGGCTGGGGACAACAAAAAAAGTCACTTCCTATCCAACCGGAAGTCGGGAAACGGGCCATTTCGGGCCTCCGGAGGGCCTGGGAAGGCTGTTTTCACCCTCCCCAGATGCATAGAGAGGATCTGGAGCCAGGTGAGAAAGAAAAATGGGCCTACCAGGCCTTTGCGTGCCAGGAGTGGGAGGGGAGGGGGGTCGCGTGTGCATGCGCAGGGTAGGGCGCATAGAATTATGTGTGTGGGCACACACGCACGTGAACCTCCCCCTTCCTGGCACACGATGGCCAAAAGGTTAGCCACCATTGGTGTAGGGTCTCCTGCTTGAGTGGGGGGTTGGACTAGATGGCCTATAAGGTCCCTTCCAACTCTGTTAAACTGAGGTCCAGGCAGAAGGAGAACATCATGGCTTCAAAATTTAAGGGACCGGTTTGGACAAAACTCAGCAGCACTTTTTTGTGTGGCTGTTGATAAAAATAGGATCGCCAAAATGATTGTCAATGTCCGATGACAGATACGGCACAAGAAGAAGAAGAAGAAGTGGATGTTTATGGATCGCAGCTGGGCAGGGAAGGGATAGATTCCTCACCTTCCGTCAAAAACAACACAGGAAGTCCTCAACTTACAACAATTTGTTTAGTGACCATTTGAAGTTACGACGACGCTGAAAAATGTGACCTAAGGCCGTTTTTCACAGTTATGACCTCATGATCACGGGATCAAAATCCAGCCACTTGGCAACTGACTCATAGGTACGACCTTGGCTGTCTCCCAAGGCCATGTGATCCCCTTTTGAGACCTTTTCACAAGCCAAGTCAATGGGGAAGCCAGATTCACTTAACGCCTGGGTTAGTAACTTATCAACTGCCGTGATTCACTTAACAAGAAAGGTCATAAAATGGGGTAAAACTCACTTAACAAATAAGCCACAGAAATTTTGGGCTCAGTTGTGGTCATAAGTCAAGGACTACCTGTACAATGCCATTTCGGTCTCAGATGGTACTACAGGTAGTCCTTGACTTATAAGCACAACTGGGGACAGAAGGATCCATCACTAAATGAGGTGGTTGTTAAATGAGTTGCGCCCCGTTTTATGATCTTTCTGTCATAGTCGTTAAGCGAAACACCATGGTCATTAAGTGAATTGTGGGGTTATTAAGTGAACCTGGCTTCCCAGACTTTGGTTATCGGAGGCCAGCTGGGTGTTTTGCCCCAGCTACGGACCCCAAAGAACGCAGCACACACAAAGTCTGTACAAACCTTAGTTTACTAAATTAAATCAGTTTTTTTTTCAAACAAAGGCTGTTAATTAACTTTCTTAACAGCCTACAAGAATCCAAAGAATCAATAATCGTAATCTTACTATGGTTGGCAGAATGCCCGGAAGCAATTTGCAGGAAGCTGATAAGATAAGCAAGACAAGACACAAAGGTATGTGAATGAAGTTGTTCCCTGCAAATTGCTTCAGTTGGTGTTCCTCCTTAAATAGGCTAAGGGAGTGGCCAACTAGCCCCAAGCCTTACTCTCGAGGAGACCTCCTCCTGAGGAGCCACTCCTGCCTTTTGGCAGCTCTGCGCGCCCGTGCATTGAGAAGAGGCTCCTCCTCTTCGTCCTCTTCACTTATGGGAGCTTCTGGAGGTTCTGAAGGCCCTGGCTGAATCCCCGCCTCTGGCACCACATCTTCTCCAGCCTCCTCACTGTCTGACTCGAGTGCCAGCTGCACAGGCTGCTGGCGCAGCACCACACCAGCCTCCTCGCTGTCAGAATCAGCCACCAGCCGCCCAGGCCGTGTATAGGCCACAACACTGGGAAAGTTGCAAATGGTGTACATGTGACCGCAGGATGCTGCATTGGTCGAGTGTTTAAGGTGCTGGATTAAGAACCAAGAGACAGTGAGTTCTAGTCCTGCCTTAGGCATGAAAGCCAGCTGGATAACATTGGAACAGCGATCAGGAGGCTGGGAGCTCACTGTTTCCAAGTATGTCAGGTATAGCTTGCTGATAGTGTGGTTTGGGTTTTGTTCTACAGCAGCTCCAAAATTAGATTTATAGTTTTAAGGGTGCAAAAAACATCAGGAGAGGTAAGTTCTCAAGAGTCGGGTCCTATTTTAAGACAGAAACGATGTTTTTTTGCAAGCGACGTGAGAAAGCTTTGGAATTTGCTAAGACAATGCGGCAAACTCTGGGACAGACAGAAGGGCTGCGACATGAATAGCAAGGGTTCCTTTTGGGAACACAGGCAGGGAGACGAAACAGCTGAGAATGCATTTTGGCTGTGAATGTTAGGAGTGTCACAGGAATGCCACTGGGAAATCTAAAACCCTAATCCTAAACTGTGAAGCCAGAATCCTATACAGAGCAGCCCCAACTCGGCTGCTCGAATACCATCTCAGATTGAATTGAAAAAGAAAACAACAAGGGAGTGGAGAAGGGGAGAGGAGTAGAGTGGGGGAAGGAGGGGAGTTGGGAGGTGAGAAGAGGAGAAAAGAAGGATGGGAAAAGGAGGGGAAGAAAGAAGGGGAAAAGAAGAGCAGGAGAGAGGGTAAGAAAGGGAGAAAGAAGAGAGGAGAGGGGAAAGAGGAAAGGAAGTAGGAAAGGAGAGGAGAGGAGGAATGAAGAAAAGAAAGAAAGGAGGAGAAAGAAGGGAAGGGAAAAAGGAAAGGCTGTAGTAAAACAAAAGAAGGAAATGGTAAAAGAGCAGACCCGAACAAATAATTAATTAATTACCTAATGGAAGTTAAAGAAGAAGATGAACGAACAATGTATAAGGATGGATAAAAGACTGTACATTTAAACATGTTGACAGGAAAAAAAAATAAAAAACTTTTTTCAAAAATAAATAAATAAATAAATATGAATCATTGCCAAGCATTTGAATTTTGATCACGTGACCATGGAGATGCTGCCGCGGTCCTAAGTGTGAAAAACAGTCGTAAGTCGCTTGTTTCAGGGCCATTGTAACTTTGAAGGGTCAGTAAATGAGCTGTTGTAAATCGAGGATTACTTGTACTGAAAGAGATCCAGCCTCTGGAAAGAACAAGGGTGCAAGTGACTACAGATCCATCCTGATATCCCGATGATGAACATTGCTTTTTTTTTTTTTAAGGCAAGAATTGGCTTTCAGCCTATGGAGAATAATGAATTTGAACCTGTTGGGTTGACAATATATAAACCATCAATATAGCTTTAAGACTGCTGTATTGCATCATACTGTGTCTTGATTGGTTAGCTCTGTAGCCAATCTCCTTAAGAGGGAGCTAGAAACATGGTTTGTTTCTCTTTGCTTTCTTGCTCTCTGATATCTCTCTGTACGCTACTGTTTGCAAATCCAGAAGAACTTTTTATTGTGAATGACTACGATGACTGGTAAGAAGACTTTGTTCTTGGATTATCCCTGGACTGTCATTTTGCTATCTTCTGTTTTTTATGTGTATGACCTGGACTGTTTATTGGACTGTGCCTTACTATTTCCTGAAAGTAAACACAACTCAGTGTATCTGTGTGTTGACTGTATTTTATTCATATCTACTCTCAATCGCTTTCATGTGCACACCCTTGCTATTCAAGGGTTACTCTGCAAATTCCTTAACAGAACCCGTGGGAAAGAAAGGAAAGGAGCTTTTCTAGACTTCTTGGAATTGCTGAAAGGATTGTGTTGTAAACAAGAAACAGATGGTGTCGTATTCCCACCCCCCACCCCCACCCCCATTGAGGGAGGGCTGTTCAACCTTAATGTAGATGGCCTCTTTGACCCTTCCTTCAAACCAGGGGTCCTCTCTGTCCAGAATGTGGCCTTGGCTGTCTTCAAAAGAGACACAGTGGCCTCCGAGTGGACTCAACGACTCTCAGAGAGAGTACTAACGACCAGATGATTGCAAGGAATATAAATCCTTCCATTCTCCACCATTCAATCAGAACTGAAGAAGCTTCTTGGGTGAGAAGCGAAACATGTTCAAGCAAAACAAAGAAAACCCAGTTATCTTTTGAAAAACCAGGTTTAGGAGTGGGGAATTGTGGTGGGTGGGAGTGTGTTTGGGGATTGTTATGTGTTTTGGACCTGGTCTTTGGTGTTAAGAGCCTTGGTAGTACAGTGGACTAAGGCACCCTGTTATTAAGCTGGTTATTAAGACCAGCTGCCTGCAATTACTGCAGGTTCGAATCTCGCCAAGGCTCAAGGTTGACTCAGCCTTCCATCCTTTCTAAGGTAGGTAAATTGAGGACCCAGTTTGTGGGGGCAATAAGCTGACTTTGTATAAATATACAAAAGGATGAAGGCTATTGCTGAGCACATTGTAAGCCGCCCTGAGTCTCCGGAGAAGGGCGGCATATAAATCAATTTTTTTTTAAAAAAAGTGAATTTTGTTGTATGGGTATACTGTGTATACACGTACAATAACAATAAAGTTATTATTATTAAGTGTTTTGTGTAGCACAGCCAAGGAACGTCAAGAGTCGTGGCACAAAAAGGAATAATTTCAGGACCTTGGAGAGTTCACTGCAGGAATTCCAGCCAGAGAACTGTTGCCTCAGCACTTGTCCATGACCAACAAGACTGTAAAACAGGAGTCTTCAAACATGGCCCACTTTAAGACTCGTGGACTTCAACACCCAGAATTCCTCAGCCATGATTGGCTGGCTGAGGAATTCTGGGAGTTGAAGTCCCTAAGTCTTAAAGTGGCCACGTTTGCAGATCCTTGCATTAGAAGGCTGGAAGGGTAGAGTGGTCGCTTAATCCTGCTTCTTCTTGCTATTGCCTAGAATTCAAGAGCCTATAATCCTTGCAAAGGTATCCTCTGCCTCTGAAGATATAGTCCTTCCAATCTAGTTTTTTTTTTTTTTTTTTTTTTTACAACCCCTTAATTCATTTATTCAGGGTGGAGTTGGGGCAACCGAATGGAACTGAGCATTTACTGACCAGATGCCCTTCCTGATGCCTATGCGGAGTTTGCAGCAGATATTTTCTCTTTGTGCCCTGATAGAGAAACATCTGACGCTGCCTAGGATTTAACTCTCAACCTTCCGAGTGGGAAGTGAGCGTCTTCACCTCTAGGCCAGTTGATTTTAGAAGGAAAATAAAAACAAAAATAGAAGAGTCAAGCATAAACCTAAGAGCTAGTAGTCTTCCCACTGTACAATTATGCAGAAACTGACAAACTCGAGCGAAACAACTTCATTACATGCCGACTTGAACGCTGGCAACAAAGAATGATACAAATTATTTAGACTTTTCTTGAGGAAAAAAAAAACATAATAGACAAGCAAAACAATGCATCATGAATAAGCCAAAATACTCGGAATCAGAATCAGTTTGGCGAGACAAAGAGCATTTTAAACATTCCTGTTCATTGCAAATTTTCTCATATTTGAATCTAAGTGGTCCAATTCCATCTGCTTCTAAATTCCCAAAGCTGGACCTTTAACTACTTTAGGCCCATTTACATCATTTTAGCAATCCAAAGTGCTGGCACAACGATGACCCTCCGTCCTGACATCCCATTAGCTAGATTGAACAAATGCAAAACGCAAAGTAATATTTTTTCCAGGTAGATAATAATAATTTGGTATGTGCAAAACCGACTGCTCTTCCTCCAAATAACTCTTAAGGTATTTAGGGGGAAAGGTGAAGTTGTCAGGTTTCGGTGTCGTCTTCAAATAAATTGCATTTCCAAACAAATCGTCTTTGATGAAATCTTTCATTTATTAAGCACGACAATCTGTCCCCAATTATGTTGTGGCCAACACTGACTTCCTGACCCCAAACCTTCCCTTTCCGTTCCCCAATTCTCTGCGTCTCATTGGCCATCTTCCAAATCACTCTCCCCATATCTACTACTTCAGCTCCCAGGAATGTCCCCCCTCCCATCTCATCTCCTAGGGGAGATTATCTTCAGGGAAAATAAGTAGGTGAAAAGTCAAGCGTCCTCTTGCCAGCTGCCCCCTCTTCTCCTCCTTATGTCAGCACTGGAACGAATGTAGTTTGGAGTGCTGACAGAAGTTTGATGTTCTTCCAGAACTGCATCTTCAAACTACAAGTGATTTATGATGTTCTGGATATAGATATGGATTATGGTTTGGAGGAAGAACCCGATCTTGAGTTCCCAGACCATTCCATTCCTTTGGAAGGACAGATTTGCAAATTTAGGTGAAGAGTTAGCAAAAGGCACCACTACATCACATCCAGCTGATTTAATCGAAGGCGCTTAGAACATAGAATAATAGGGGTCTTCTAGTCCAATCCCCTGGTTGAGCAGGAGATCCTATACCCATGATGGTGAACCTATGGCAAGCGTACCACAGGTGGCATGCATAGCCATATTGGTGGGCATGCAAGTTCAATTCCGGCACGCATGCATGTACCGGCCAGTTGATTTTCAGTCCTTCTGGGCCCACCAAAAGTAGGGAAACAGGCTGTTTCTTGCCTCTGTAGGACCTTGTGGGGGGGGAGGCCTGTTTTTTGCTCTCCCCAGGCTCCGGAGCCTTTCTAGGAGCCTGGGGAGGGTGAAAACGGCCTTTCCCACCCACCCACCCCCGGAGGTCCTCCAGAGGCCAGAAATGGCCTACTGGGCCCATCGTGCCATCACAAGCAAAAAGTGGGGGTCGCACATGAGGGGGGGTCACACACACATGCACGGGGCAGGCGCATGGAATTATGGATATGGCCACTTGCATGCACAACCCCCACGTTTTGGCATGAGATGGCAAAAAGTTTAGCCACCACTGTCCTATACCATTTGGGACAAACAGTTATCCAATCTCTTCTTAAAAACCTCCAGTGATGAAGCGCCCACAACTTCTGAAGGCAAGTCTTTCCACTGGATGGATTGTTCTCACTGTGAGGAAATTCCTCCTTAGTTCAAGTTTGGTTCTCTCCTTGATAAGCTTCCATTTGTTACTTCTTGTTCTGCCTTCAGGTACTTTGGAGAATCGCTTGACTCCCTCTCTTTTTTGGTAGAGAGATCAGATGTATTAGACATCTGAGAAACAAGGAGGACATAGAACATAAAATAATAAGATTGGAAGGGACCTTGGAGCTCATGTAGTCCAACCCCCTGCTCAAGCTTGAGACCTTGTACCATTTCAGACAAATTTTAATTTAATTTCCAATTTATATACCGCCCTTCTCCCTGAGGACTCAGGGCGGTGTACAGCCAAGATAAAAAAACATAGGATACAAATATTAAAACATTTAAAAATATATATAAATTTTGGCCCGAAAGTTAAGAATCACAGACTAATTAAAAGAATTTAAAAATTTTAAAATTTTAAAAATTTCTTCTTAGGCCAACCCGGCTTGTTGAAAAAGATGGGTTTTCAGGGAACGACGGAAGGCATTGAGGTCCTGGATTCTTCTTATCTCCGGGGGCAACTGATTCCAGAGGGTAGGAGCCCCCACAGAGAAGGCCCTCCCCCTGGGGGCCACCAGCCTACATTGTTTGGCTGATGGCACCCTGAGGAGGCCCTCTCTGTGGGAGCGCACGGGTCGGTGGGAGGTCGTCGGTAGCAGCAGGCGGTCTCGGAGATAGCTAGGCCCTATGCCATGGAGCGCTTTAAAGGTGATAACCAACACCTTGAAGAAATGATTGTCCAGTCTCTTCTTAAAAGCGGCAGCCAAAAAAGCCAATGCAATCCTAAATTGCATCAACAGAGGGATACAATCAAGATCAAGGGAGGTATTAATACTACTCTATAAAGCCCTAGTAAGACCACACCTAGAGTACTGCATCCAGTTTTGGTTACCACACTATAAAAAAGATGTTGAGACTCTAGAAAAAGCGCAGAGAAGAGCAACCAAGAGGATTAGGGGACTGGAAGCTAAAATGATGTATGATGAACGGTTGCAGGAACTGGGCATGGCTAGTCTAGTGAAGAGAAGGACCAGGGGAGACAGGAGAGCATCTTCCAGTATTTGAGGGGCTGCCACAGAGAGGAGGAAGGGGGTCAAGCTATTTTCCAAGGCCAGACAAGGAATAATGGATGGAAACTGACCAAGGAGAGATTCAACCTAGAAATGAGGAGGAACTTTCTAACAGCGGGAACAATCAACCCATGGAACAGAAGTTGCCTTCGGAAGTTGTGGGAGCTTCATCAAGAAAAGATTGGACTGCCATTTGTCAGAAATGGTGCAGGGTCTCCTGCTTGAGCGGGGAGGTTGGACTAGATGACCTCTAAGGTCCCTTCCAACTCTGTTAATCTGTTAAAAGCCTCCAGTGTTGGGGCACCCACAACTTCTGAAGGCAAGACTTTCCACTGATTAATTATTCTCACTGTCGGGAAATTTCTCCTGAGTTGGTTCTTGTCTGGGAAGACAGAAAGCTCTATTGCTCATCTTTTGGAACTGTTAGAGTCATACTTTCCTCCTCCAACTGGAATCAAACACCTGCTAAGCTACATATTTTATATCCACTTTTCAGATTAACCAGGGCCCAGCAGTTGAATCAGGCTCCTCCTTGGGATAAGACCACATTCACTTTCTGCTCAGTGATGCTACTAAGCTGCTTAAGGTTGAAGTGGAATAGAAGCATTTGTTGTAAATAAATGCACCAGCCAGCGATCCAGGAGCTGCCGTTCGACCATGTCTGAAGAACTCTGGATCTGGAAAAGCCACACCGGCCTGCTCTCCTCATATCGCAAGCCAAGATTGAGTGCATGTTCCATCAGAGTTCAGAAAATTTCATGCATTAGTCCTGCCTTAGGCAAGAAAGATGACGAGATGACTTTGGGCCAATCCACCAGGAGATAATGAGTTCTAGTCCCACTTTAGGCATGAAAGCCAGCTGGGTGACTTTGGGCTAATCACCAGGGGATGGTGAGTTCTAGTCCTGCCTTAGGCATGAAAGTGGATAGATAGCTTTGGGCCAATCACTAGGAGGCAGTGAGTTCTAGTCCCACTTTAGGCATGAAAGCCAGCTGGGTGACTTTGGGCCAATCACCAGGGGATGGTGAGTTCTAGTACTGCCTTAGGCATGAAAGTGGATAGATAGCTTTGGGCCAATCACTAGGAGGCAGTGAGTTCTAGTCCCACTTTAGGCATGAAAGCCAGCTGGGTGACTTTGGGCCAATCACCAGGGGATGGTGAGTTCTAGTCCTGCCTTAGGCATGAAAGCATCTGGATAACTTTGGGCCAATCACTAGGCGACAGTGAGTTCTACTCCCACCTTAGCCATGAAAGTTAGCTGAATGATGTTGGGCCAGTCACTCTCTCTCAGCCCAGCCCACCTCACAGGATTGTTGTTGTTGGGAAAACAGGAGGAGGAAGGAGTATTAATCAGGTTCATCGCCTTGAGTATTTTTTTATAAAAAAATAAGGCACATGGGTAGGAAGGGGTATAAGTGCCACCTTTTTTGTTCACCATCCTATAATGCTGATGTCGGGACCTATCACATCCCCCAGTACCAGGGCCGGATTTAGATGAAAAGAGGCCCTAGGCTATTCCACTTATGAGGCCCTTTCACCTTTAGTGAAAGTGTAATTTTAATTTTGCTAACAATTTGAATGTAGGCCCCTCTTGATCTTGAGGCCCTAGGCTGAAGCCTAGTTAGCCTATAGGAAAATCCGGCCCTGCCCAGTACAAATGGGTTAATGCACCTGGACTCTATGCTGCCAACTCCTCCAAAATCCCATGATCCGCTAAGCCAACCGGTAGAAGGACACCTTCCCACCCTCATAAAAACCCATGATCCACTCTAGCCAATCAATAGCTAGGAAGCTTGCTTTGAAGTCATGCGGCCTATTCCGAGTAATTTGTACAAAGAAGGCACCCATTCCTTTGGGCCAGGTCTTGCCAACCTTGGCCACTTGAAGACTTGTGGACTTCAACTCCCAGAATTCCCACAGCCAGGAGTGGAAGTCCACACATCTTAAAGCGGCCTCAGTCCTTCCCACTCTGCCTTAGTCCAGTGATGTCGAACCTTTTCAGCACCAAGCGCCGAAAAGTTCACGTGGAAACACACACGGACACGTGTGCTCATCAGGACCACGTTCTGGAAAAGCTGAACTTCCGGGTTCTAGCGCGCATGTGCTCCCAACACGGTGCACATGTGCAGGCCAGTTTTTGGCACTGCCACGCATGCGAAGGGATCGTGCTCCGGAAAAGCCAAACTTCTGGGTTCTGGCGCATATATGCACCCAACAATCAGCTGGCTGGTGTGCATGCACACACAGGTTTTTGGGACTGCCGCGAAGATGAAGGACAACTGATCGTCACATGCACATGTGCGCCAGAAATCCAGAAGACAAGCAGGCAAGTCCACGCGTGCCGGGCGACATGGCTTCACGTGCCACTTTGGGCACGTGTGCCAAAGTTCGCTATCATAGTGCTTAGTCCCTTCTTTTTGCTCGCAACTGTCTTTATGATGTGCAGAGAAGGCTGAAGAGCATCTCCTTCCCCATCAAGGCTCCGATCAAACTTTTCTTCCCTCGCTGTGACTTTTCTTTTCTTTCTCCCCTTGAGAGACCCATAAAAATGCACGGCACAATACCACTGGTAGAAGGCTGCCAAGCCTTTAGAGCAAAGTCTCTGGATCCCGAGGAGATTAGATATTCCATTTACAAATCCCCTTCCCTGGTCACCAGATCCATATCGCCAATGTCACGCTGCGACGTCTTTTCAAATAAGAACATCCCGTTAAATAGCATTCGGCCCCCTTTTGAAGAAGGAAGACGGCGAACGCAAGCAAAACGGGGATTATTTGCCGAAAAAAGAGCTGGCAGGGATAGAGAAAGGACATGATAGTTATATAATTAAGAACGGGACAAGTTAGTGACGGGGAGATTTATTCTGCCTCTAAGAATAGCATGAATCGATTAATTCTCGTAGGCGACAATCTTAGCACGAACAGAGTGACAGTTCCTTATCTCCCTTGTCATCCCATCTAAGGTACAGGTCATCTTTCGCAGCGATGGAATCCAGAATTATTATGCACAATTATCTTGGTAGTTTTGCCTTGCATAAAATGGGACCGAGACTACTAGGCTTAACTCTGGCAACAAAAACGGGGGGGTTGGGGGTGGGAAGAGTTCTTAAGTTTAAAAAATTCTCCTTAGTTCAGAGAGACTTTGTGCTAACCACTGCTGAAGAACAGTTGTGGGGTACTTAGCTGTGCATTTAGCAAAATTTAATTTAATTTAATTTAATTAATTAAATTTATATGCCGCCCCTCTCCGAAGACTCAGGGCGGCTCACAATACATTTTAAAAAATAATTATAAAAAAAAAACATTGAAAAATTAAAAACATTAAAAACTCATTCACGCCATTCATGGCCGGATCTCGCCAGATCACAAGAGCACAAAAACAACAAACACACACATCAACGCAGAGTTCAGCTGACATCCTTTTCTTCAAATCAAGGGTGAAATTACAAAGGCAAAGGAGAAAGGAGTGAAAATATCACCCCGGAATAATTGGGAGGCAGGGAGTAATCTTCACTTTGCGATGCAAAAGCTCTTATTAGGGTCAAACAGCAGCATTTAAGATGGACAGATCTGGAATCCTGAGAGAATTGCGAGGGCACTCACAAAATGGCTAATGAGGACCCATGATGGCCATGACCGGAGTCAAAATAACCATTTGCAGAAAGTCAAGGTTGTTGCCGACCACATCCTAGTCCAGTTCCTTGGGACTGATCTAATGCTTAAGGCGCCCAGTTAGAAAGTAGAAGACGGTGAGTTCTAGTTCCACCTTAGGCATGAAAGCCAGTTAGGTGACGTTGGGCCAGTCCCCAGTGGTGGGATCCTGCCAGTTTAACAACCGGTTAACCAGCAGGCCCACCTGATCGTCAGAGCTAACCGGTTTGCTCCCAGCTGATCGTCGGATCTACCGGTACGCCCAAACCGTTCCGAACCGGCTGAATCCTATCCCTGCCAGTCCCTCTCTCTCAGTCCAACCCACCTCACAAAGTTGATATGGGAAAAATAGGGGAAGGAAGGAGTATTAGGCATGTTCACTCCCTTGAGGCTTTTTTTATAAAAACGAAGGAAGGGAGGGAGGGAGGGAGGGAGGGAGGGAGGGAGGAAGGAAGGAAGGGTACAAACTGCCACAATTTTGTTAGTCACCATCCTGTAGTTCTGATGTGAAGACCTATCACATCCTCAAATAATGGGGATCTGGTCTAGTATCCTGCTTGTGGTATAACATTTCTGGGGGTCCCTGGGCTCCATGCTGCCAACTCCTCCAAAATCCCATAATTCACTCAGCCAATCAGTACGGTAGAACAGGGGTGGGCAACTGTGGCCCTTTTACAACCTGTGGACTTCAACTCCCAGAATTCCTGAGCCAGCTTGGCTGTCTCAGGAATTCTGGGAGTTGAAGTCCACAGGTTGTAAAAGGGCCACAGTTGCCCACTCCTGCGGTAGAAGGGACATTTTCCCATCCTCATAAAGTCACATGTTCCACTCCAGCCAATTAACAACTAGGAAGCTTCTAGGAAGATTGCTGAAAAGGTCCATTCTAGGTAATTGGTACAAACAAGCATTCATCCCTTAGGCCAGAGTTTCCCAACATAGGCACTTTAAGAAGCATGGACTTCAACTCCCAGAATTCCCCAGCCAGGCAAGGCTAGCTGGGGAATTCTGGGAGTTGAAGTCCAGGGGTCTTAATATGGCCAAGGTTGGGAATGCTGGCCTTAAGCCCTTTCTTAGGCTGAAAACTTGCCTCTTGATAAATCAAGACCTTTCCAACTTCAGCCTCGCGTCCCTGCTGTACAAATTTTGATTCATGAGATTTGTTTTTCCTCCTTGTACTATTCATAATGTGAAGGAAAGTGAGTGGGGGGAGGCAGAAACACCAGCCACCTGTCCATCAAAGCCTGCTTCTGTATGCTACGAGCCTTCTGCTCAATTATCCGAGCCCACACACAACAACTCTCGTAATCATTTCTTGGACGTCTTCTTCTCCTCTGCTCATTATTTATCCTGGGGAAATCTGTTCGGAAATAAACATTGTCCGTTTGCTCCTCCTTGCCACCCACCACAACAAACAGCTGTAAGCACGGAGCAGCCAAAATAAGAATCGATTATCACAAGCGTCTGACCACGGAGGCTCAAGTGGTTGGAACGCTGGGCAGGAGGTTAGCAATCTCGCGTTCGAGACCCGAGAGCTGCCGGGGTTGAGCTCCCGTCCTTCGCTCCAGCTCCTGCTGGGAAGATGGAAGGAGCCCCCAATTGGACATCCCCATCGCAACAGTGATGTCAACCAGCTAATCCTTTCAACCCAGAAGCACCTCGGTACTTCTGACACGAGTGTAAAAAAAAAAAAAAAAATCACAAGCGTCAACCGAAATCTCACACCATCTCTATAGAGTACATGCCTGCATAGATGATGGCATCGTCCTGCAGGTTCAGCCCGAGAGCCGAAGGCCAGGAAGTGATGAAAATGATGAGGAAAAATTGGTCACATTCCTTCCAGTAAAATCTATCTCGATTTCCCAAGATACACATAACTCAGCAGGACTTGTGTGACTCCTAAGTTTGTGATCCGTGGATTGTTACTTTGAATGCAGAATTCATGCAGCTGGTATAGGTAGTCTTCAACGTACTGTTACAATTGAGCTCAAAATTTCTGTTGCTAAGTGAGTATCTTTATTTATTTTCATTTATTTTTTTTATATTTTTGTATCCCACCCTTATTATTTTTAGAAATAACTCAAGGTGGCAAACATATCCAACAGACCTTCCTTTTTTCTCTTTTCCCCACAACAACAACCCTGTGAGTGGATGGGCTGAGAGAGAGGGACTGGCCCAAAGTCACACAACCACTTTCATGCCTATAAGAAGGGACTAGAACTCACTATCTCCTGGTAATTGGCCCACAGTCACTCAGCCAGCTTTCATGTCTGAGCTGGGACTAAAACTCACCAACTCCTGGTGATTGGCCCAGTCACCCAGCCAGCTTTCATGCCTAAAATGGGACTATAACTCTCTGTCCACTAGTTATTGGCCCAAAGTCACCCAGTTGGCTTTCATGACTAAAGCAGGACTAGAACTCACCAACTGCTGGTAACTGGCACAAGATCACCCAACCAGCTTTCATGCCCGAGATGGGATTAGAACTCTTGGCTTCCCAGTTTGTTGCCTGGTGTTTTAATAACTAGGCCAAACAAGGGCAGAAAGCAAGGTTAACTCAGAATGAGTGCTAAACTTCTAAACTTTCCTTACTCATTGTCTTTTAACAACCCTTAAATTCCTTGCGGGGTAGAGTCTGGGCAACAGAATGGAGCTACCTGAGTGTTTACTGGCCAGATGCCTTTCCTGTCGCCAGTGCAGTTTTGTTCAGCAGATATATTCTCATTGTGCCCAGAGAGAGAAATATCTGCCTCTACCTAGGCTCAAACTCACAGCCTCCTGATTGTGAGGGCGAGAGCTCCACCTCTAAACTTTCCTTAATATGAAGGAGAAATCAAAATTATGACAGTAAACTCCTTGAATTAACAACCGTCTTCCGCATGGCCACCACACTAGCATAGCCAAATCGTGCCATCCCGTCATCCAGAACGGCAACACCCAATCCTGTAACAATGACAGGGCATTGCATATGACATTGTAAAACTCCAGCTTAGGCGCAAGTGATTTATAGCACTTTCTAGCATCGCTCTGCCGATATATCAGCGATAAAGATGGGTTCTATCTCATCACAACAATTATAGCGGTGCTAGGAGAACACCGTAAATCACTAGCATGGGAATGACCAAAGACTACATGTTGGACATGTTAATGCAAAGTACTCAGACCTTTGGTGGACATCTACTTGAACAGCAGTCAAGGAGAATTTGTTACGGGTCACGGAGAAAAGGGGACGATGCTTAACTTTGATTGAATTCAACACTCTGTCCCACATTTGCCAATCAAGTAATGAAAATGGATGTGACCAACAATCGAAAGAAGCTCATTGGCTTGGTGATTTCACAGCTCCATCAATGACATTGTTTTTATTTATTAAATTTATTTGCTGCCATCTTGCTCCAATGAAAGGCTGGTCAGCATACAGTTGGATTGCTCGTTCGGCCTTAGGCATGAAAGCCAACTGGGTGATTTGGGGCCAATCACCAGGAGACCGTGAGTTCTAGTCTCATCTTAGGCATGAAAGCCGGCTGGGTGACTTTTGGGCCAATAATCAGGAGAGGGTGAGTTCTAGTCCAGCCTTAGGCATGAAAACTAGCTAGGTGATTTTGGGCCAACCACCAGGAAACGGTGAGTTCTAGTTTTGTTCCGCCCCAGCTCCGGATTTCCGAGGATATTGACACACACCAACGGTCCTTATCAAATTTATTAAGTAACAAGAATAAACAAGACTGGCAAAGGTTGGCAACCAGCCCAGAAAACAAGATACGATAAACCAAAATACTCTGATAATAATACAAGTTGTTTCCAGCAAGAACGCACTAGCTGCGTGCAACTTAAATAGGCTAAGGGAGTGGCCAATTATCCTCAAGCCCTACTCTCGAGTAGACCTCCTCCTCCTGAGTAGCCACTCCTGCCTTTTGGCAGCCCTGCGTGCTCGTGCATTGAGGAGAGGCTCCTCCACTTCGCTCTCTCCACTGGAAGGAGCCTCTGGAGGTTTTGAAGGCCCTGACTGAGTCTCTGCCTCTGGCATCACATCCTCTTCAGCCTCCTCGCTGTCCGATGTGAGAGCTGGCTGTGCAGGCTGCTGGCGCAACACCACACCAGCCTCCTCTTCGTCGGGATCAGCCACGATCCGTGCAGGCCGCTGACGGGCCACAACAAGTTTCGCCTTAGGCATGAAAGTCAGCTGGGTGACTTGCGCCAACTCCCTCAGTCCAACCCAGCTCACAGGGTATTTGTTATGGGAAAAGAAAGAAGTAATATGTCCGCTCGCTCTTTTGAATGACTTAAAAGGCAATAATGATAGGATAAAAATCTAATCCATACATTTCTTGATGCCTGTGGGCACCAAGACCAGGTGGCTCTCCAAACAGAACTGACATTTATGCAACTCTGATTCCCTCCTACATACTATCTCACCTAGATGGGATGTCACCCTTCTTTAGAGACCGTTGACATGGGGTTCCTACAATTCCAACTTAAAAAGCATTCACACCAGATACCCTGTTTCCCCTAAAAGAAGACCCAACTGCAAAATAAGCCCTATCATGATTTTTTTCAGGATTTTCATCATATAAGCCCTACCCCAAAAATAAGCCCCAGTTAAGATCATCAGCCAGAAAGAGCCTTGGTAGTACAGTGGACTAAAGCACTGTAATTTAACTCTAGCTGTCTGCAATTAATAAGTTCGAATCTCGCCAGGCTCAAGGTTGACTCAGCCTTCCATCCTTTCTAAGGTAGGTAAAATGAGGACCCAGTTTGTGGGGGCAATAAGCTGACTTTGTATAAATATACAAAAGTATGAAGGCTATTGCTTAACGCATTGTAAGCCGCCCTGAGTCTCCGGAGAAGGGCGGCATATAAATTAAAGCAAAGAAAAAAGAAAAAAGAAAGAAAGACACATTATTAAATTTCCCGAAAACTGTATTTCCCCCCCAAAATAAGACCTAACTGGAAAATAAGTCCTAATGCATCTTTTGGTGCAAAAGTTAATATAAAACCTGGTCTTATTTTCGGGAAAACATGGGTACCTTATACCTTGTGGCCATCAGTTGCACACAGAGGGAACAGCTGAATCAAGGAGCACAATACAGGTATTCCTCAACTTACAACCATTCGTTTAGTGACCATTCAAAGTTACAAGAGCCCTGGAAAAAAAAGTAACACGACTATTTTTCACACTTTGCAGCATCCCCATGGTCACGTGATCAAAATTCAGACACTTGGCAACTGACTCATACTTATGACCGTTGCAGTGTCTCAGGATCACGTTATCCCCTTTTCCGACCTTCTGACCAGCAACGTCAAGAGGAAGCCAGATTCACTTAACAACCGTGTCGCTCACTTAACAATTGCAGGGATTCACTTAACAACTTGTGGCAAGAAAAGTCGTAAAGTTCACAACAACTGTCTTGCTTCGCGACTGGAAAATTTGGGTCTCAATTGCGGTCGTAAGTCAAGGACAACCGCTAGATTTTTATTTTATTTATTTATTTTATTTATTATCGGACTTCTATGCCGCCCTTTCTCCACCAGGACTCAGGGTGGCTCACAGCAATAAACAACAGCGAGTCCAATTAAAATTCAATAAAACTAAAATTCCCATTAAAAACCCATTCAGTCCAGGCCAGCTTGGCGAAACAGCCATGTTTTAAGGTCACGGCGGAAGGAGTGAAGGTCAGGGGCTACCCGGAGCTCCAAGGGGAGCTGATTCCAGAGGGTAGGTGCGCCCACAGAGAAGGCTCGCTCCCTAGGGGCCATCAGCCGACATTGTTTGGCCGACGGGACCCCAAGTAGGCCCTCCCTATGTGAGCGCACGGGGCGATGGGGAGCTGTTGCTGGCCGCAGGTGATCCGCCAAATACCCAGGGCTTAAGCCATGTAGGGATTTATAAGTAATCACCAGCACCTTGAACCTCACCCTTCAGTAATGAACACAGATAGGTGTTTTTAACCTCTCTACTCCATTCTTCTAACTCCCTGTTCTTCTCCATCCCAGCTTTCTCAGCCTCTTCCTTTGTTGTCTTGGTTACATCTCCAGGCTCGCCACGCACTCTGCATTTTCATTTTAATAATATACTCTTGTAAAGCACAATATTTTACTTCAATTGCATGTGTCACTGGAAAAAAAAATTCCTTTGACGTGGATGACATTTGTTTATCAACCAACGGACGTTGTTTTATGCTTCTGGGTAGCTTGGAACAGCTTTGCGAACAGGACACCTCCGGAGTTTGAAATACGATCTGTATCAACTTTATATAAAAGACATAAATAACAAACATCCATCAATTCTCAAACTGCACGGGGAAGAGGAAATATAAAAAAAAGTCGGTGTGTTTTTTAAAACCTGTCCACCGCCAAGAGTCGGCAAGGCGAAAGACAACATGGAAACGGAAATACATCACTGGGACAATAATAACAATGACAATAATAATAATTTATATGGCACGTTATCGAGTCTGCAAGTACTTTACATACATTATCTCGCAATCTTTACAATAAGCCAGTGGATAGGTCCATATTTCTAGTTTCGTCTTTTGCTTGTCTCAAGCCACTTAATGAACTCGGTCCAGGCGCTACAATCACTGTATGAAGCCACATTTCATTACATTTAAATTTATGATACAGCAACATTCCCCAGTGCAATTAGTCAATGCGTTTTTTTGTGTTTTTTTTTTATTGCTCTGGCCACAGCTTCTTTTACAATTGCGCAAATCTTTCCTGCAGCCAAATTGTTTGCTGAAGTGATCTAAGATTGCCAGGATGCTGTAAGTTTCTAAAAATCAGTTAACATGTCAACAATTTCCACTGCCTCTTGTTATTTTGGGTCCCTGCTCCCCCGTTTAACTGACACCGCAAAGATTTTTTGATTGAACTGTCTGCACTTGTGCAGAAAAACAATTTTTGAACCGCGGTGATTCACGATTCATTTAGAGGCTGCATTTTGCCAGTAACAAACTCAGGCCGTTTTAAGTACGTTTTGGCTCAACTTATTTGTTTAAATGAGGATAATCAAGCAATTGGGTTAAAATTGTTGCATTAAACCCATCCAAGAGGGTGTTTCAATGTTATGATTCGGATTTTCGCCTTAAAACGACACAGAATCTCTTGCAATAATCTGCGCCACCAAGGCTCTTATAAGAGCCTTGGTGGCACAGCAGACTAAAGCGCTGTTAAGTAGCACCAGCTGCCTGCAATTACTGCAAGTTCAAATCTCCCCAGGCTCAAGGTTGACTCAGCCTTCCATCCTTTCGAGGGAGGTAATATGAGGACCCGGATTGTGGGAGCAATAAGCTGACTTTGTATAAAAAAGAACACCGCTTAGGGAGTGGCCAAAAGCCCTACTAAGCAGGTATATACAAAGGTATGAAGGCTATTGCTTAATACCTTGTAAGCCGCCCTGAGTCTCCGGAGAAGGGCGGCATATAAATCGAACTAATAAATAAATAAACTAAAATTCTGCTGAACAATTCTGGTCGTAAGTCGAGGACTAGCTATAACCTGTTGCATTTGTAAGAACCTACTCTTCTGAGGAGAATTCCCATACCATCTATTCCCGTGATGGCGAATTTATGGCATGGGTGCCACAGGTGGCACACGGAGTCGTATCTATGGGCACGCGAGCGTTGCCTTAGCTCAGCTCCAGTGCACATGCGAGCGCCAGCCAGCTGATTTTTGGGTATTCCGGTCCCATCAGAAGTTGGGAAATGAGCTGTTTCCAGCCTCTGGGCAGGTGGGGATGGCTGTTTTCGTCCTTCCCAGGCTCCAAAAAGGCCTCTGGAGCCTGGGGAGGGCGAAAAACGGGCCTACCTGGCCCACTGTGCCATCGCATGCCAAAAGCGTGGGGAGCGTGGGGGGGGGTCATGCACAGGGGGGCAGGGCGCTTTGAATTATGGGTGTGGACATGTGGACACATGACCCCCCCACACACACACACGCTCTCCATGCTTTTGGCATGCAACGGCAAAAAGGTTAGCCATCACTGATCTATTCTATTTTTATTTTTATTTTTTTAATTTGATTTATATGCCGCCCTTCTCCGGAGACTCAGGGCGGCTTACAATACATTAAGCAATAGCCTTCATACTTCTGTATATTTTATACAAAGTCAGCTTATTGCCCCCACAAACTGGGTCCTCAATTTACCTACCTTAGAAAGCATGGAAGGCTGAGTCAGCCTTGAGCCTGGCGAGATTCGAACCTGCAGTAATTGCAGGCAGCTGGTCTTAATAACAGGGTGCTGTAGACCACTGTACTACCAAGGCTCTTTTAAATTTATTTATTTCTCCTCTTTAGCCTTTCTGCCTCTACATTTTTCCCATCCAAATAAGTATTACAGGTAGTCCTCGACTTACAACCGTTCATTGAGTGACTGTTCAAAGTTACAACGGCACTTTAAAAAGTGGCTTATGACCCTTTTCACAGTTACGACCACTGCAGCATCCCTGTGGTCATGTGATTAAAATTCAGATGCTTGGCAACTGGTTCATACTTACGACCGTCGCTGTAACCCAAGATCACATGATCCCCTTTTGTGACCTTCTTGACAAGCGGAGTCCACGGGGAAGCCAGTTTCACTTAACGGACAGGTTACTAAACTTATTAACTGTGGGGATTCACTTAACAGCCGTGACAAGTAAGGTCGTAAAATGGGGCAAAACTCACTTGACAAATGTCTCACTGAACAGCAGAATTTTTTTTGTTTGCGCTCAGTTGCGGTCGTAAGTCCAGAGCTACCTGTTATTCCACGCTGGGATGTGGCTTTGTTTAAAAACCAGCTGAAAATGATGACACAGAACAAGTAATTTACTCCAGCAGAAAGTTATTTTTTTCCCCTCACTTTGCACTTCTAAGATCCTTGCCAATCCGATGAGTCTGGAATAGCAATGAGCTAAACTCAGAAGTATTATTTATATCTTCCCGCAGCGAAATTTTCAACTTGAAGGAATTGGAAAAGGGGAACAGAGAAAGGGAATCGTTTCAAAACAAAACAAAAAAAAGGGGGGGCGGGAATTCTTCAATATCTTGAGATTTCTATACTAGAGAGAAGACAAATATGGGGGGGAGGGGGACGGGACCCCAAAACATTTAGAACAATTGGAGATAGTGCTAAGATAAGTCAATAAGAATACAAAACCCAGCCTTAGAGCCTGCGCTGCTCTATTTGATTTAAGATTCTCTCATTTTCAAGATTAGAGCCTTGATAGTACAGTGGTCTAAGGCACCCTGTTATTAAGCTGGTTATTAAGACCAGCTGCCTGCAATTACTGCAGGTTCGAATCTCACCAAGGCTCAAGGTTGACTCAGCCTTCCATCCTTTCTAAGGTAGGTTAAATGAGGACCCAGTTTGTGGGGGCAATAAGCTGATTTTGTATAAATATACAAAAGGATGAAGGCTATTGCTGAGCACATTGTAAGCCGCCCTGAGTCTCCGGAGAAGGGCGGCATATAAATCAAATTTTAAAAAAAATTAAATCAGAAGGCAGTTGTGATGACTCGGGGCATGGCACGAAAGCAACACAACCAGAGAACAGGTCTAACTCCCCTTTATTGCTCCAACTGTGCCCCCAAACCAGTGGTGGGTTTCTACCGGTTCACCCCAGTTCGGGCAAACCAGTAGTGGCAGTGGCGAGAGGCTCTGCCCACCCGCCCGGATGTCATCACGGATGCTTTGCGCAGATACAGACACGCCACGCACGAGTGACGCAAGCGCGCACACACACACAGTCCCGGTTCCGAACCAGTAGCGAAGGTAAGTAGAACTCACTACTGCCCCAAACTGTTCTGCCCCAGCTACGGACCCCAAAGAACGCAGCACACACAAAGTCCTTACAAACCTTAGTTGACTAATTAAGGACTACTAATGAGCTTTCTTAGTAGTTGTTCGAACACACGTACAGTTTAAATCAGTCTTTTCTGAACAAGGGCTGTTAATTTAACTTCATGAACAGCCGACAAGAATCCAAAGAATAATAACTCAATTCTGAGGCACAGTATTTCAGATAACCGTAATCTTACTGTGGTTGGCAGAATGCCCAGAAGCAATTTGCAGGCAAACTGACAAGAGAGAAACAAGAATTGAATCAAACGTTTCTGGAATCAAGACACGAAGGAATATGAACGAAGTTGTTCCCTACAATTTACTTCAGTCGGCGTTCCTCCTTAAATAGGCTAAGGGAATGGCCAATTAGCCCCAAGACTTACTCTTGAGGAGACCTCCTCCTGAGGAGCCACTCCTGCCTTTTGGCAGCTCTGCGTACCTGTGCATCGAGAAGAGGCTCCTCCTCTTCTTCCTCTTCACTTATGGAAGCTTCTGGAGGTTTTGAAGGCCCTGGCTGAATCCCCACCTCTGGCACCGCATCTTCTCCAGCCTCCTCCTTGTCTAACTCGAGTGCCAGCTGCACAGGCTGCTGGCGCAGCACCACACCAGCCTCCTCGCTGTCGGAATCAGCTACTAACTGCACAGGCCGCTGACGGGCCATAACACAAACGTTCTCACATTCACTACAAGTCCTGGAGCAAAGCTCTCACACACACCTTCAGAAGCCTCTGGCTGCAAGTGGTCCAGTAAGCCAAGTTCACCAAACAGCAACCAGGGCCAGCAGTCCTATAAACTAGCTTAGCCCAAGCATTAACCAGGGCCAGCAGTCCAATAAGCCAGCTTAGCTAAACAGTAACCAGAGCAAGAAGTTCAGCGAAGCAGGCAAACTGGCCACCTCAAGACAGTGTAGAACAATCTCCAGGCGTTGGCAAGTGCACACGAGGCTCCACAGAGTCAACGCTTATTCCCGACAAATGCCCCTCCCACCAGAACCTCCTTACATCTTAGTCCCCAGGTGTGCCTTGTGAAGGGGAGCAGGGCACTCTCCTCCCTCTTAGCCGGTTCAATCTGCGTTGGTCTCGCTTTCTCTCTTCCCTCCTTGCTCTCGGATCAGGAGGGGGTCGTCCTTGCTCTTCTGCAGAGCTCTCCCTGTCTGCAGGCCTTACTAATTCAGAAAAGCCCTGCCTGGGTTGACTCTGCCCTTCCCCAGTTTCCTCCAAGGCCAATCGAGCCGCCCTCTCAATCTCTGTCTGCTTTTGTTCCAGCTCATCTTCCCCCCACAGATGACAGTGGTTTACAACAAACAACAAAAGTATCATCATCTTTATTTTCCAGGAAGCTTTCAGGCCCAGATAGATCCCCAAGCTGTTGTTAGAAAGAAGCAATGAAATCTGTGATTTGGTTGCAAGTCTGTCCACTTTCTCAGAAGATTATCTGAGATAATAAGAGTATTCTGGCATTTTAGGCAAACCGGTGGACAGCAACCACATTCCTTGTCATTTAACAAATGTTTTGTGATGCCCGCCGAGATATGATGATCTGTTTCAAAGACGGAAAATGCATTCACGGAGATTTAAAAATTGCCTCCTTGTGGAACACTGCGTTTAGCGTTTCTGACGCACTCCCCTCAAAAAAGTTCATAAACAATAATTTCATACATTTAAGAGAAATAGATATGGTTTTAAATGTTGATTAGAATATGCAAACCGAAGAAGGAACACAACTTCACATGGATGAGTGATACATCATGCCCAAGTATGTCCTAAATCCAAAATCCGAGAATGCAACATAAAATCTCATTTTATTCATAAATTGATCATCTTTTCAGTGACCCATTCTTAAAACACAAGATGATTTAGCTTTATTCAAAAAAAGACTGAATTACCAACCAAACATGTATGTATATGCATATATATATATATATATATATATATATATATGGAGGTCTTTGGTTATTCGGGTTTTCTCCCACGTAAAATTGGAAGTATATATATACACCATGTTTCCCCGAAAATAAGACCCTGTCTTATATTTTTTTGAACCCCGAAATAAGAGCTTGGTCTTATTTTCGGAGAGGTCTTATTATTTTGGGGCGCGTGGAGCAAGATGGGGCTCCTCTTGCCATCTTACCTGATTTCCAGCTCTGCATTTAAATATTTTTGGGGAGGGCTTATTTTCGGGGGGGGAGGCTTATTTTAGCACATGCGCTCAAAAGCCCGATTCGGCTTATTATCAGGGGATGTCTTATTTTCGGGGAAACAGGGTATATATATATATATATATATATATTATTTCTCTCATAATTCTCAGTGAATGGAAGAATGTAAGAATTGTAGAATGGTACATCCAAAGAGATCCAAGCTATTAAAAGCAGGCTGCAAGTTTCAAAATTATATTATAATTGGCAAATAACCATTACGAGGTCCAGTTGGGTTCTCACTGTGTGCCAAAAATTTACTCTTCAGTTCCTCCCTAGAGGATTTTTACATTTAGCATTAGAATATATTAACAAGAACAAAGTATGTACTCATACAGGGATAGAATAAATGAGCAGACAGTTAAACTCTGGCAATTAACACACTAGGCCAGTTTCTCACCATTAGAAGGTCACCATCTCCAATGGATCTTGAGAGACAATCAAAACTGTCAAAATTCTGCAGAGTCAAATGCCTTTTTCAATCCTACCTCCGAATCCACAATGCAAATACTCCATTCTTGTAAAAAATCTAAAACCACATATTTAAGCCGAAAATGAGCTTCCCACTCCACGAACGATGCACAATAGCAAAAAAACAGACTTCTAATGAGCTGAAGTCACATTGGCTATTCAGTAAATCCAAAGTGGAAAAAAACTTGAGTAGTACTTCCTTGGATAATCAATAAATAAGCTCTTGGAACATCAATAATACACACTTGTGGGCCACCATGTGTGTTTGTGCTGAGCTTGGACACAAGATAACTTAAGCAACTGACAATTTGTGAAGTCTTTACTGGCCCACCATACTTTAGATTAATTGTCCAAATGTACATCCGTGACTCTTATAATAAATACAACACCAATCTCGATAAGATCAGCTTCCTTTCCATACGCTGGGAAAAAATGGGAATAAAATTTACTTGTCCCATATCTCCAGTCGTATTCCATGTTGATTTAAATGCCATCATTCCAAACCACGAAAGCCTAATCTAGAACCTAGCTAGCTAGACAGATCTCAAGGTCCCTCATTCACACATTGACCAACTTTCTCGTCAAACCAGTAGCAAAAGTTTCACCAAAACTACAACAATCCTTGGAAATCAGAAGTTCATCCTTCCATCGGTCAAGGCCGTTAACAAGTTCAACTCGCAGCGTGCCACAATGACTTTGGAAAAGCCAGTCCTACCTTCTTTAACTTGCCACTTTTGGTACCCACAAAGCCCAACGAATGGTTCTTATAGACGTAGGCAATGACCGAGGTCATCCTGTCCTGGTCTTCGGTGAAGATGGGCAGTCCTCGTACCATCTCGGATACTCCAAGCGGGGCGTTCATATCCAGACCGCAGAAGTTGTCATCGATGGTTAACAGCTAAGACAAAAAGAAAAGGAGGGAAGTACAAACAATATTACGTGAGAATTCTAGGTCTTGTCAAGCCCAATTATCTGGAGAACATTAGGGAAGCTGGACCAAGTTATGTCACGTCCAAGACGTTTAAAGGAGATAGATCTATTCTGTTCTAAAAAACTGTTTGATCAAAACTCTGCTCTTCTTAATACAAGCAGATGGGTTCTCCTGCTCATATCCCATCAAATGCTATTTGACATATGAAAAATTGGTTGCAGGAATTGGGTAGGTCTAGCCTAATAAAAAGAAGGATCAGGGGTGACATGATAGTAGTCTTCCAATATTTAAGGGACTGCCACAAAGAAGAAGGGGGTCAAGCTATTCTCCAAAACGCCTGAAGGTAGAACAAGAAACAATAGGTGGAAACTACTCAAGGAGAGAAGCAACCTAGAACTAAGGAGAAATTTCCTAACAGTTAGAACAATTAATCATTGGAACGGCTTCCCTTCAGAAGTTGTGAATGCTCCAACACTGGAAGTTTTCAAGAAGACTCCAACTGGTCCAGAATGCGGCCGCGCGGGTAGTTACGGGAGCTGGATGGCACTCCTATACAACACCTCTCCTGCGTGAGCTGCACTGGCTCCCAGTGGTCTTCCAGGTGCGCTTCAAGGTGTTGGTTATCACCTTTAAAGCGCTCCATGGCATAGGACCTAGATATCTTCGAGACCGCCTGCTGCTACCGACGGCCTCCCATCGACCTGTGTGCTCCCACAGAGAGGGCCTCCTCGGGGTGCCTTCAGCCAAACAATGTAGGCTGGTGACCCCCAGGGGGAGAGCCTTCTCTGTGGGGGCACCCACCCTCTGGAACCAGCTGCCCCCAGAGATAAGGAGAATCCAAGACCTCGGTGCCTTCCGCCGTGCCCTTAAAACTTTCGTTTTTCAGCAAGCCGGGCTGGCCTAATACTTTTTAAAATGTTTTTAATTGGTTTGTTATTGTTTTTAATCACGGGGCTAAATTTATATATATCTTTTTAATTGTATTTTAATGTTTGTAGTTTATGTTTTTACTTGGCTGTTCACCGCCCTGAGTCCTCAGGGAGAAGGGCGGTATACAAATTTAAAAATAAATAAATAAATAAATAAATAAATAAATAAATAAATAAATAAATAAATAAATAAATAAATAAATAAATAAAATGTCTCTGCACAGGAATTAACTCAACTAACAATCAGCACCTGGTTAGAATTAGACAAGGGTTAACAGCACTGAAGGAGGGTTTGATTGCGTTTCTGGCTAGGTAGGGATTCTAGGCTGATCCCTCTCTTCACTCCGCCTCCCAGGTTCTGCCACTCTTCCTCCTACGCAAATTAGTAAACAATATATCTG
This sequence comes from Pantherophis guttatus, assembly GCF_059756535.1. Classification (NCBI taxonomy): domain Eukaryota; kingdom Metazoa; phylum Chordata; class Lepidosauria; order Squamata; family Colubridae; genus Pantherophis; species Pantherophis guttatus. Next base: position 4,359,185 of record NC_142069.1, on the reverse strand, counting down.
CTTATTTATTTAGATATTTGAATAATTTATACAGATGCCCACCTCACAGCAATGACTGGTGTACAAAGCTGTTTAGAAAAAGCAACAAACTTGGCCAAAGAGTAGCATTCGAGGAGCCAGACAAGATGGCGTCTGTGCCTGAGGTAAATCTTACCATATGCCTCCACGGCTGCTCAGACCTGCTTTAAACATACCTCTTCAGATTAACTAAACACAGCCAAATCCATGATTTTCATGAGAAATCCTAATAAAGAGATTTGTACTTCTCCCTCTCATTCCCCCCCCTCCCAGTAATAAAACTAGTCTTTAGCTTATTTCAGCTTCTAGAACAGGAGACAAGTCAGAAAAAGACAGAAAGAGAAAGGAAACAAAAAGAAAGAGAGAGGGGGTGGGAGGGAGGGGGGAGGGAGGGAGAGACAGACAGAGTGAGTGAGTGAAATTGAGAGAGTGTATTATTTATTTATTTATTTATTTATTTATTTATTTATTTATTTATTTATTTATTTATTTATTTATTTATTGGTTCGATTTATATGCCACCCTTTCTCTGGAGACTCAGGGCGGCTTACAATGCGTTAAGCAATAGCCTTCTTACTTTTTGTATATACCTGCTTAGTAGGGCTTTCGCCCCCCCCCCCCACAAAGCGGTGTTCTTTTTTATACAAAGTCAGCTTATTGCCCCCACAATCCGGGTCCTCATTTTACCTACCTTGGAAGGATGGAAGGCTGAGTCAACCTATATTGTATAGAGGGGAGGGGGGAGAGAGAGAGAGAAAGAGAGAGGGGGGGAGGGAGGGAGGGAGGGAGGGAGGGAGGGAGGGAGAAAGAAAGAAAGAAAGAAAGAAAGAAAGAAAGAAAGAAAGAAAGAAAGAAAGAAAGAAAGAAAGAAAGAAAGAAAAAGAAATTTAGAGTGTGTATTGGAGAGGGAGGGGGAGGGAGGAATAAGGGGGAAGGGAGGGGGGAGAGAGAGAGAGAAAGAAGGACGGAAGGAAGGAAGGAAGGAAGGAAGGAAGGAAGGAAGGAAAGAAAGAAAGAAAGAAAGAAAGAAAGAAAGAAAGAAAGAAAGAAAGAAAGAAAGAAAGAGAAATTTAGAGAGTGTATTGGAAAGGGAGGAAGGGAGGAATAAGGGGGAAGGGAGGGAGGGAGAGAAAGAAAGAGAGAAAGAGAGAGAGAGAGAGAGAAACCTAGGCTATGTCAACATCTGTATCAAGCACCCAAAAATTATTAAGTAAAATCTCTGGGATTTTTAAGGATACATTTATGAAGCTTCATTGGCAAGGATTGAGCTTGATAAGGGTGCATAGCTTTCTCCAAACAGACCTCCCAGCCCCAGAAGGGAAGGCAGATGAGAAATTGGCATTTAGAACTGGGTCCTGCTTGACCTTCACGTGTCAGTCATGCAAAGATTTTTATGGGTTATTATTATACATCTACAAGTCCCAACCGGGGAACTTTTAACCTTGAAGTCTAAGTGACTTTTATTCAGATGCAATTTAGGCAGGAACAGAACGAAATTCCTCAAATTTATTGGCTTTCATGTCTGTGGCTATTTAGGTTTCTTTTCTTGTTTTATTACACAAACTCATACATGCACATGCCAGCCGGAGATCAAAGGATCAGTGTCAGGTTTCCAGAGACCTGCAGGATCTTAATGCACCACAAACTTCAGTGCCTGCCTTTGCTACGATCACACTTTCCAACACATGGCTCTAGGCAAAAATATCATCTACCCTGTGCATTATAAAACGTTTCATTTCTTAAAGGGGGGGGGAAATTGCATTTCTTACAGGCCAGAAGTTTTACTCTCTGGGTGTTTCCAACTGGCCTTTGGCATAATTTGCAAGCCATAAATAAAAACAAGGTCATTATTGATTTTTTTTCCCCTAGGAGAAAATAAATTCATTAGCCCAGAGGTCTTGAATACATCAACGGTACAAAAAGTCTACCTAATTTATATCAATCTATTGCGGGGATTTGAAACCTGACTTTCTCTACCAGAGTTAAGTTAGAAGCTGTTTTTTTAAAATTAACCAGTTCCTAAAGAATAAAGGTAAAGGTAAAGGTTCCCCTCGCACATATGTGCTAGTCGTTCCTGACTCTAGGGGGCGGTGCTCATCTCCGTTTCAAAGCCGAAGAACCAGCGCTGTCCGAAGACGTCTCCGTGGTCATGTGGCCAGCATGACTCAATGCCAAAGGCGCACGGAACGCTGTTAACTTCACACCAAAGGTGGTCCCTATTTTTCTACTTGCATTTTTTTAATGTGCTTTCGAACTGCTAGGTTGGCAGAAGCTGGGACAAGTCACGGGAGCTCACCCCATTATGCAGCACCAGGGATTCGAACCGCTGAACTGCCGACCTTTCGATCGACAAGCTCAGCGTCTTAGCCACCGCGTCACCGCACCACCGCATCCCCTTCCTAAAGCATAATCACCAACAATAACTGATACAGGTAGTTCTCAACTTAAGACCGCAACTGAACCCCAAATGTCTGTTGCTAAGCAAGACCGTTGCTAAGTGAGCTTTGCCCCCACTGAATGACCTTTCTTGCCCACCGTTGTTAAGTGAATCACTTCAGTGATTAAGTTAGTAACATGGTTGTTAAGTGAATCTGGCTTCCCCATGGACAGGGCTTGTCAGAAGATCATCAAAGGGTATCATGTAAGCCCAGAACACGGCGACCGTCATAAATATGAACCAGTTGCTAAGCATCTGAATTTTGATCACATGACAGTGGGGATGCTGCAGGAGTTGAAAGTATACCTCACTTTTTTCAGTGCCGTTGTAACTTTAAACAGTCACTAAGTGAATGGCTGCAAGCCGAGGACTCCCTGTATTTTCAGTTTGATTTAAAGGCCTCAAAATGACTAGGGACTAGGGAGCTGGCAGCACTTAACTCAAAAGCTCAACAAGGTTGGGCTGGATGGGAGACCACCCAGGTGAATTTTGATCATGTGTCCATGGAGATGCTGCAGCAGTCGTAAGTGTGAAAAATGGTCATAAGTCGCTTTTTTAGTGCCGTCGTAACTTTGAACGGTCACTAAACAAACTGTTGTAAGTCAAGGTCCTACCTGTACAAAAATAGAAAACTGCTTATGTGAAGATGCTTTCCACTCTACGGGTAGTCCTTGACTTACGACCCCGCTTAATTTATGTTGCTAAGTGAGAAATTTGTTAAGTGAGTTGGGCCCCCATTTTATGACTTTTCCTGCCACGTTTATTAAGTGAATCACTGCAGCTGTTAAATTAGTAACACGGTTGTTAAGTGAATCTGGCTTCCTCATTGACTTTGCGTATCGGAAGGTTGCAAAAAGGGATCATGTGACCAGATGTGGTATTCAGCCGGTTCGTACCGGTTCGGTAGCACAGATCACGGGCCTGGCTCTATGCTATCCTATTTAGGCACGTTTTCGAGGCCGGGTGCATGCCTGGGAGGCACGCGAGCGAGCAAAGCGTATGCGCGGAAGGCCGGGTGTATGCATGGAAGGTGCGCACGCGGGGCGAACCGGTGGTAAGAATATTGGAAACCCACCGCTGCACGTGACCTTGGGACACTGCAATCGTCATAAATATGAACCCCTTGTCGAGCATCCGAATATAAATCTCGTGACCATAGGGATGGTCATAAGTGTGAAAAATGGTCTTAAGTCGCTTTTTTCAGCGCCGTTGTAACTTTGAACGGTCACTAAAGGAACTGTTGTAAGTCGAGGATTACCTGTACTTCACCGAATGTGAAATTACAAATATTTGCCTTGGGGGATAATTCATTGGCTTGTGGCGATATGCCCTTGACTCGCGAATCCTCTTGTGTTGTGAATAAAGAGCCTTGGTGGCGCAGCAGATTAAAGCACTGTTAAGTAACACCAGCTGCCTGCAATTACTGCAAGTTCAAATCTCTCCAGGCTCAAGGTTGACTCAGCCTTCCATCCTTTCGAGGTAGGTAAAATGAGGACCCGGATTGTGGGGACAATAAACTGACTTTGTATAAAAAAAGAACACCGCTTGGGGGGGGGCGAAAGCCCTACTAAGCAGGTATATACAAAAGTATGAAGGCTATTGCTTAACGCATTGTAAGCCGTCCTGAGTCTCCAGAGAAGGGCGGCATATAAATCGAACCAATAAATAAATAAATAAATTTAATTTTACTTCTTGGCTGTTGCTCTGTGGACCAGCATTGTGCTCCTTTTGGCTGGACTTAATTGGGACAGTGCTGAGTTTTTGGGGAAGGGAATTGCTGGGGAACATTAATAAACCTGCTAAGAGTGCATGCGAATGAGCGGGACAGCATATGGCTCTTTGGAAGCGACTTATTTCCTTGAAATGGTGGCCAAGTTGTAGATACTTAAACAAGAATCTCTAGGCCAATGATGGCTAACCATTTTGCCATTGCGTGCCAAAAGTGGGGGAAGGCGGGGGGGTCACACGCACATGTGCCCATACTCATAAATGCGCCCCCATACATGTGCATGCGACACCCCCCCCACGCTCCCTCCACTTTTGGCACGCGATGACACGATGGATCCAGTAGGCCTGTTTTTCGCTCTCCCCAGCCTCCAGAGGCTTTCTAGGAGCCTGGGAAGGGCGAAAACAACCTTCCCCATCCCCTTGGAGGCTCTCCAGAGGCCGGAAACAGCCTGTTTCCCAACCTCCGGTGGGCCCGAAAGGCCCAAAAATCAGCTGGCCGGCGCGCGCATGCACGCTGCAGCTGAGGTAGGGCAACACTCGCGTGCCCACTAATATGGCTCCACGTGCCATCTGTGGCACGCGTGTCATAGATTTGCCATCACGGCTCTAGGCTGTGACAGCTTCTTCTTTTTTAAAAAAAAAAAATTATTTATTATTAAAATAACATTACAAACAACATATACAATACTTCACCCTGTGCTATACATAAGAAAGGAAGATTTGGTTCTTCGGATATATCCTCATGATCACCAAAATCCACGTTCTCCAGGTACAGGTACCGAAGCATCCAATTTTCTCAGCGCATAGTCCACAAATGGTTTCCAAATTTTCCAGAAAATATCTTCTTTATAGTCACCATTTCTAATTTTAATATCGCATGTCATTTTATCGTTTAAAGCTAATTTCCACATTTCACAATACCATTCTTCTATTCTAAAATTCACATCTAATTTCCAATATCTGGCTATTATAATTCTACCCATTATAATCATAATTCTAATCAATTCTTTCTCATATTTTGTTGGTTCTATTTCCTTAATTATCAACAGTAATATAGTTTCTGGTCTCAATATTATTGCTTTCCCCATCATTTCAAATATCATTTTCTCCAATTGTTGCCAAAACTTTTTAACTTTATCACATTTGTACCACATATGTTCATAAGTCCCTAATTCCATATCACATCTCCAACATTGTTTACTAATTTTGTTATCCATCAATGACAATCTTAATGGAGTCAAATACAGCTTCTTCTAACTGCAGAGATGATGGCTCCTGTTTGCTTGGTAGGAGAAGAGAGTCTTTGAGAAGAATAACATCATGTTGAGGATCTTTGCTTACGGAAGATGCAATGTTGGAGAGAGGAACACCCATCTTCTTGTACTAATTATACTAATTATGCTCTTCCAGGGAGCTGAGGACTCTTGGTTTTGAGTGATTGGATAATTAGAAACACAAATAGAAGGGCTTATGACGAACAGGTAGAATGCATGGAAGTTGATCTACCCGATGCAAAGTTGATAGGCATCAGGGTCCATCAGGGGGTCTCCAAACTTGGCCACGTTAAGATTTGTGGACTTCAACTCCCAGAATTCCTCAGCTAACCATGCTGGCAAGTCTTAAAGTGGCGATGTTTGGAGACCCCTGATCTGGATAATCTACTGGCTGAGCTGGTAGTTCCAAGTTCATGTTGGCACCAAGGATCTCAGCAACGTAGACAGCAAGTCCTAGAGAACAACCTCAAAGTGCTAATTAGTAGATGAAAGGTGAAAAATACCGAACTACATTGGGATCCCTAAATTCTTACGAAGATGAAAATGAACTTTTGGCTAATGTGATGATCTCCTTTCTCCATTGGAGGACCTCAACGATCTCTGTATCCTCATAAAGGATATTCTCAGCCTATGACCTCTTCTGGATCAGACCAAAATTGGTCTGAATCAGACAAAAAGAGGACATGGAATATTTCTAGCTCAAGGTTAAACTGTGATATCCTTGGTGCTCTCTGAGTTTGGCTGTTTTCTTGCAGACATTTCATGACCCAACTTGATAACGTTATCAATGCTAGAAGAGAATGGGATCTGGAGAGTGGAGGAGAAGGAGAAGCGGAGAGGAGGAGGAAGAAGAAAAGAAAGAGGAGTAGCAAAAGGAGGAGGAGGACTGTGGGGTCAGAGGCTTTTTTTTTTTTTACCTTTTAAAAGCATTTTTTCTACAACCTCTTCAGCCAAAGAGGTTGTAGAAAAAATGCTTTTAAAAGTAAAAAAAAAAAAGCCTCTGATGATCGCGTGGCTCAGCTGGGCATGGGAGGGGGGGAAGGATTTTTGCTACCGGTTCTCCAAACCACCAACCGCCATCGCTACCAGATCAGGAGATCTGGTCCGAACCGGGAGCATTTCACCCGAGATAACAGTATCAATGCTAGAAGGGAGTGGGATTTGGGGAGTGAAGGAGGAGAAGGAGAATGGCAAGAGGAGGAGGAGGAGGAGGAGGAGGAGGAGGAGGAGGAGGAGGAGGACGACGACTGTGGAGTCCTTGGTGCTCTCCGAGCTTGGTGGCTTTCTTGCAGACATTTCATGACCCAACTAGGTAACTGCATCAGTGCTAGAAGGGAGTGGGGTTTGCTCTCTATTTAAATACACAATACACTGACTTCCTCTATCAGTGTTGATGGCAGCGTTCTTGGAGATTTCTTGGTCGCTCCCACCAACACTGACAGGGCAAACCACTTACATATAAACACAGACAATCTAACCAGACTCACCAGTGTTTAATGTTTATTTCCATTCGCTGGAAAGATTTTGTTGCACTTTTCCAATTTAACAAAAGGGTTTTTTCAGATGTCTTCAATTAAAAAGACACAAAATGAGGAGCTGAGAGGTAATTGCAGCTTCGGCGGCCAGCTCCCTTTAATGCCACTCAGACAGAAAAGGCTCAGATACCACCACACTTCCGGATCGGCGGGTGTGAAATTCGCACACACGTCTCAGAGCCAGCCCAGGTGCGTCAGGAAACCTAGCGCAGAGAGTTCCCTCTGCCAAGGAGCAATTAGCATAATTATTATTTTGTTTCCCAGTCAAAATTGCAACTTGGGCTCCTGAACACCGCAGTGTGCACGCAAATAAACGAGCTTTTAAAAATTAAAACCACAACAGAAGGTAATCATTTTTTTGTGCGTTTTCATCCAGGGATCGTGGATCTGTTGGCATGGGCCAATTTGTTAAGACGAGAAAGGAAGTTAAAACTGAAAATGAGGAAATGTCATTTGGGCTGTGAGAACGAGCTACCTCCCGGAATACGGCTGATTCCAGATCTCCACACTTTCCGTAAGGCCCTGAAGACGTTTTTATTTCAGCAAGCCGGCCTGGCCTGAATAGGTTTTAGGGTTTTTTAATTGTATTGCTAGGGGTTTTAAATTGGGGTGGCCGTTTAATTTAATTTATTCTTAATTATTTTAACTTTTATATTGCATGTTATTTTAATGCTCGGCTGTTCACTGCCCTGAGTCCCTTCGGGGAGAAGGGCGGGATATAAATTTAATAAATAAAATAAAATAAATAAAATAAAATAAGGATGTGTCAGAAGCGATCTGTCTGTGGAACACAGTAAAAAAAAAAATCAAGATGGCGGACACAACGCTGCAAATGAAGTTCCGCCTATTCTTTAGGGGCGGAGCTTTTATGCTCCCGCCATCTTGAATTTTGTGACCGTATCTACGAACAGCCCTAGATGTAACCCTAGACTTTTAGTCCTTAATTTAAGACTGTAACTGAGTCTGGAAATTACAGTTGTAAGTCATGTGAGTGTTGTAAAGCGGGTCGCCGTGTGACCAACCCAAGTTTACAACCTGTTTCGCGGTGGTTGTTAAGGAAATGCAGCAGCAGCTAAGCAATGCAGTCATCATAAGCAAAACAAAGGTGGCTGAGTGAACCGTTGTTTTCCAGGAAAGTGTTTTTCTTGGAAACTGGAAATGAAGGCCGGTTTCTCACAAAATGATTAAATTGTGGTCATGTGATTGTGGGGCACTGCAAATTGGCCGTATATGTGGGCTGGTTGCCAAGTGCTCAAAATGACTCTGTCTATTGTGCATGTGCATGTGTGTGTGTGTGTGTGTGTGTGTGAGAGAGAGAGAGAGAGAGAGAGAGAGAGAGAGAGAGAAGTCACAATTTCAAAATTGTGTCGTAAATAGCTTTTGGGGTTGGGGTCTATTGTAACTTCAAATGGCTGCTAAGTAAATGGTCATAAGTCGATACAGGTATAATTAGTTGCAGTCAGGGAAAAAGACAGAGAAAGAGAAAGGAGGAGGAGGAGGAGGAGGAGAGGTAGGGAAGAGAGGAAAGGGAGGAAGAGAAAGAAAGAAAGAAAGAAAGAAAGAAAGAAAGAAAGAAAGAAAGAAAGAAAGAAAGAAAGAAAGAGGAGAGAGAGAGAAAGAAAGAGAAAAGAGAAAAAGAAAGAAAGAAAGAAAGAAGAAACAAAGAAAGAGAGAGATAGAAAGGAGAGAGAGAGAGAAAGGAAAGAGAGAAGAGAAAAAGAAAGCAAGAAAAAGGGGGGAGAAAGAAAGAAGGAAAGAAAGAAAGAGAGAGAGAGAATGGAGAGAAAGAGAAAGAAAAAAGAGAAAAAGAGAAAGAAAGAAAGAAATGAGAGAGATAGCAAGAAAGAAAGGAGAGAGATAGCGAGAAAGAAAGAGAAAGAAAGAAAGAAAGAAAGGAGAGAAAGAGAAAGAAAGAAAAAAGAGAAAAAGAGAAAGAAAAAGAGAAAAGAGAAAGAAAAAAAGAAAGAAAGGAGAGAGATAGCGAGAAAGAGAGAGAAAGAAAGAAAGAAAGAAAGAAAGAAAGAAAGAAAGAAAGAAAGAAAGAAAGAAAGAGAAAATTCTCCAGCTCCCTGTGGGTACTGCAATTGTGGGTCCAAATAGGAGACTTGGCCCCAGGACAGAAGTGAAACCCATCCAAGACCATTACCACATCCCCAAACAAAGTCCTTATTGTACCAACAGGGTTGCGCCTTGACCCCGAGACCAGCCGTGCCTAAAATAGCCTCCAATTCCCTCTATGAATAGCCTTGGCATTGCTGCCCCCCGGCATGCCAACTCTCCAATACCCTTGTCTTTTGACCTTTTCTCTCTCTCTCTCTCTTTTTTTTTTTTTCCTTTCATTCTTCATTTCACTGGCCGGCCATCTTGCAAAGTTACAAAGCCGCAAGGCAGCCCAGGCGATCGGAGGTCAAGATTGGACTCCCTAAATGACCCATCAAGAGCTCTTTGGGGAAAGCAGACCCCCCCCAAAACCCCACAGATTCAAGCATGGGGGCCACTCCCAGCTTCTTCTCCTCCACTTCTCCAACTGGGGTCTCCCTGGTGGAAAGTGGGGGACGAGGACGAGGGAAGAAACGATGATCAGAAGTCTGGAGACAAAATCGTACAATGAACGGTTGCGGGAACTGGGAACGTCTAAGTCTAACAAAAAGAAGGACTGGGGTGACATGATAGCTATCTTACAGTACAGGTAGTCCTCGGCTTACAACAGTTTGTTTAGGGACCATTCAAAGTTACAACAGCACTGAAAAATGTGCTGTTGGGACTGCACGATTCGACAGAACAGAAAACATCCTGCAGAAAGCACAGCTCCACAATACAGTCCTTTCAGCAGTTCCACGAAGTCTCCACACCAGGGGTGGGTTCTAACCGGCTTTACTACCGATTCTCTTTCTGCGCGCCCTTCGCACGCGATCGCCTCTTCAATCACTTTGCGCAAGCGCATCGCAAATCTGCCCAGCTGAGGTGCGGCAATCCGCTCTGCCGCACCTTTCAGCTGGGCGAAAAAAGAAGAAATATAAGGTTGGAATAACACGGGGGCGGGCGGGAGGGCCCAGCTCCCGAAGAAAGAGAACCGGTTCAGCCGAACCGGGCCAAACCGGGAGCAACCCACCACTGCTCCACACCCATTTGCACCATTCAGGCAATGCCCTGAGGACACAGACAAACCTCCAAGTGGCCTCAACGACTCTCTAAAAAAAGGATGCAAATGACCAGCTGTCTGCAAGGAGTATTAATCCTTCCATTCCCCCACCATCCAGCCAGAGCTGAAGAAGCTTCTTGGATGAGAAGCGAAACATCTTCAAAGGAAAAACCGAGGAAGCCCAGTTGCCTCTTTAGAAAAGCACCATTTGGGACATCTACATTCTATGTTTCCTGATTGCTTATTTGTTCCCTATGACTATCATTAAGTGTTGTACCTTATGATTCTTGATGAACGTATCTTTTCTTTTATGTATACTGAGAGCGTATGCACCAAAGACAAAATCCTTGTGTGCCCAATCACACTTGGCCAATAAAAAATTCTGTTCTGTTCTGTTCTGTTCTGTTCTGTTCTATTCTATTCTATTCTATTCTATTCTATTCTATTCTATTCTATTCTATTCTAATCTATTCTATTCTATGATTCTCCCAAGCAGAGCTGATTCACAGCAAGAGCAGTAGACCCAGATCAATCTACCCCATCTGGGAGGGCTCATCTGTCCCCAAAGCATAAAGAGATGAGTTAATCTAGGCTTGCTTGGAGGGCAGCGGAGTTCGCTCAAAATAGCCCAGACAGAAGAGCCTCAGTCAGTGCCCTGGGGCTCCATCCTCAATCAGCAAGCTGTGTAAACTGGAATAGGAGTAAAACAAGGAATTAAGACCGAGGAATGTTTGCAGGGGGAAGATTGGAGTGGGGGTTGGGGATAGCCAGTTAAAGGGGCTGGCTAGGCGCGGTTCGAAATGTTTGCCTCTGCAGCGCCTTAAGACAAATTGGAAACATGGTTTTTCCGGCTGGCTGAAACATTCAGAGTGGACCTGCATGGTAAAAACAGATTGTGTAGTGTGCCCTATGCACTAACTCTGTGTTTAAAAGTCTTGGTATGATTGCACAAACATCCAGGTAGTTCTCTTAGAAAGGACAGGTACAGGGGTGGGATTCTACCGGTTTAGGCCGGTTCAGGCAAACCGGTAGCTCCGACGATCAGCTGGCAGAGAAACAGTTCACTCCGACGATCAGCTGGGTTCGCCCTCCCTCCTTTGCGCTTTACTTACCTATATCTTCACAGCTGATTAGCGCGGCAGAGTGGATTGCCACGCATCAGCTGTTTTAATTCCCTAGCACTAACGCGGAAGGTGCTTTTTTTGTTCAATTGCGCACGTGCGCGTAGCACGCGACTGGTGCGGGCGCACGCAAAGCGCACAATCACCAAACTGGTTGTTAAACCAGTAGGATCCCACCACTGGTCCTCGACTTACAACCTTTCATCTAGCGACCGTTTGAAGTTACAACGGCACTGAAAAAAGTGACTTGTGACTTGTTCACACTTGCGACCATTGTAGCATTCCCTATGGTCACATGATCAAATTTTGGATGCATTCAAGCCAAAGACCTCAACACCAACAGACCAGTCATGGGTTTCAATATTTTTTACTACCGGTTCTGTGGGTGTGGCTTGGTGGGCGTGGCATGGCTTGGTGGGCGTGGCCACCAAGCCATTAGCCACCAAGGCCAGGCCAGCCACCAAGGCTGGCCTGGCCTAACCTCTTTTAAATTGTTTTAAATTTTAAATTGGGTTTTATAATTGTGATTTAAATTGTTTTTTTGGGCGATAGTATTTAATATATTTTTAAATGTTTTTAATGTTTGTATTACATGTATTTTATCTTGGCTGTTCACCGCCCTGAGTCCTTCGGGAGTAGGGCGGTATATAAATTTAATAAATAATAATAATAATAAAATAATAACATGGGCATGGCAGGGGAAGGGTACTGTAAAATCTCCATTCCGTCCTCAATCCAGGGGAAGGTTACTGCAAAATCCCCATTTCCTCCTGATCCGCTGGGACTCGGGAGACAGAGAATAGATGGGGGCGGGGCCAGTCAGAATTTTTGCTGCCGGTTCTCCGAACTACTCAAAATTTCCGCTACCAGTTCTCCAGAACTGGTCAGAACCTGCTGAAACCCTCCTCTGCAATAGACCTCATTGCCCCAATGAGGTCTATTGGTGACGGGGCAGGATTAGAAGGGGGGGTGACACATGTTCCAGTCCCCACACAGCTACATAATCCATCACATGCTGTACATGGACTGACAGAATAGATGTCTTTTGACTTCTCAGTTAAGACAACAAGGGAGCCAGAGTCACCCAGACCATATATATATATATATGACAACTGCAGGGATTTGCTTAATGACCTTGGGAAAAGTCATAAAACCAGGCATGATTCCCTTAATTGTCTTGCAATGGAAATTCTGGTTCTAACTCTGATCATAAATTGAGGATTACCTCCACCTCTCACTTGAGAGAGAGAAAGAGAAAGAGAAAGAGAAAAAGAGAGAGATTAAAAATGGAAAGTAAAAAAAAATCTAGAATTAAGAGAGTAACGGGGCCAGAGTCACCCAGCCAAGCTGATTGATAGATATAGATGGCAGATAGATTAGACAGATTAAGAGAGATTAGGAGAGGATAGATAGACAGATACAGTAGATAGATAGATAGATAGATAGATAGATAGATAGATAGATAGATAGGTAGGTAGGTAGGTAGGTAGGTAGGTAGGTAGGTAGGTAGGTAGGTAGGTAGGTAGATAGATGTTTTATTCCTATTCCAATTTCATTTTAAATTGTTTTTACCAAATTTTTGTAATAATTGTTTCTGGAGCTCTACACTTTGATATGGCCTAAGGGCTAATCAATAAATAAAGAAGAAGAAGAAAGATAGATAGATAGATAGATAGATAGATAGATAGATAGATAGATAGATAGATAGATATGGGTGAGTGGGTGGGTGGTAAGCGAGAGAGAGGGGGAGATGATAGATACCCTGTTTCCCCGAAAATAAGACATCCCCTGATAATAAGCCCAATCGGGCTTTTGAGCACATGCACTAAAATAAGGGGCCCCTGCCTGAAAATAAGCCCTCCCTGAAAATGTTTAAACGCATGTGCAGCCAGTCCCCGCCATTTCCTCTGGTTTCCTCCACGTGCCCCAAAATAATAAGACCTCCTAGAAAATAAGGCCAAGTTCTTATTTCAGGGTTCAAAAAAATATAAGACAGGGTCTTATTTTTGGGAAAACACGGCAGATAGATAGATAGATGATAGATAGATAGATAGATAGATAGATAGATAGATAGATAGATAGATAGATAGATAATAGAAAGATAGATAGTAGATAGATAGATAGATAGATAGATAGATAGATAGATAGATAGAGACAGACAGACAGACAGACAGACAGACAGACAGACACAGACAAACTGTTGCTTAGATAGATAGATAGATAGATAGATAGATAGATAGATAGATAGTAGATAGATAGATAGATAGATAGATAGATAGATAGATAGATAGGAGATAGATAGATAGATAGATAGATAGATAGATAGATAGATAGATAGATAGTAGATAGATAGATAGATAGATAGATAGATAGATAGATAGGAGATAGATAGATAGATAGATAGATAGATAGATAGATAGATAGGAGATAGATAGATAGATAGATAGATAGATAGATAGATAGATAGGAGATAGATAGATAGATAGATAGATAGATAGATAGATAGATAGATAGATAGATAGGAGATAGATAGATAGATAGATAGATAGATAGATAGATAGATAGATAGATAGATAGAAACAGACAGACAGACAGACAGACACAGACAAACTGTTGCAGAGAGAGAGAGAGAGAGAGAGACAGACAGACAGACAGACAGACAGACAGACAGACAGACTGTTTCTCTCTTAATTCTAGACTTTTTCACTTTCCGTTTTTAATCAAAAGAGAGTGAGTGGTAATCCTCACCTTACAACCGGAATGGAGACCAGCGTTTCCACTTCAAGACAATGGACTGAATGATGCCTGACTGTATGACATTTCATTTGCCAAGGTTATTAGGCGAATTGCTGCAATCGCCCACCCACCTTAAAGCATGCTGGCTGGGGAATTCTGGGAGTTGAAGCCCCCCCGCCCCCATCTGAACGGTCGAAAAAACATTGGTTTAGCAGATTGTTCGAATCCACCCCGAAAATCTTGGCGACCGGGCCTTCCGAAGCTTCTAAACTGAAAGAACTCTGTTCTGCAGGAAACCTCTTGCCAATCTTTTGTCTCTGCAACAGTTTGTAGCGGCAGCTGCAATCTGACTCGTGCAAAGGCTGCCCCAGTTCCCAGACTCGTCTTCCCAGCTGCTGAGCCAACAGCACAGCACGGCTGAGTTGCCGGCTTCTTTTTTTCCCCTGGCTTGTTTCATACTGTCACAGCTGCTGCTCCAAATCGGTGGCAAAGTCTTCCGACTTGTTCTTTGAAAGTTGCGGTTTGATATTTAATGCTCATTCTCTTTCCCTCTGGCTCTCGTCTCCCCACCGAAAGCCGGAGCAGCAAAACACAGCAGCGATCTGTGCCTCCGATGGTTTATATTTACTTCATGAAACTGACAAAGAAAGATGATTTCTAGCAATAACCATAGCTCATAGACTTTTATATCACACGTCACAGTGTTTTACAGCCCTCTCTAAGCGGTTTACAGAGTCGGCCTATTGTCCCCAACAATCTAGGTCCTCATTTCACTGACTTCTTAAGGACAGAAGACTAAGTCAACCTTGAGCCGGTCAGGATCAAACTCCTGGCAGTCGGCAGAGTTTGCCTGCAATACTGCAGTCTCACCACTGCGCCACCACAGATAAAATTGTAGATAGACAGCAATGGCACTTATATACCGCTTCACAGTGCTTTACAGCCCTCTCTAAGCGGTTTACAGAGTCAGCCTATTGTCTCCAACAATCTAGGTCTGCGATGGCGAACCTATGGCACGCGTGCCACAGGTGGCACGCAGAGCCATATTAGTGGGCACACCAGCTCAGCTCTGGGGTGCATGCGCGCGCCAGCCAGCTGATTTTCAGGCCTTCTGGGCCCACCAGAAGTAGGGAAACAGGCTGTTTCCTGCCTCTGGAGGGCCTGGGGGCGGGGTGGGGAAGGCCCGTTTTTCTTTCTTACCTGGTTCCAGATCCTCTCTGTGTATCTGGGAATGGCAAAAACAGCCTTTCCCACTCCCTTGAAGGCCCTACGGAGGCTGAAAGGGCCCATTTCCCCACTCCCGGTGGGACAGGAAGTGACGTTTTTTCCTGTCCCCAGCCTCCAGAGACTCCTAGAGAGGCTCCTACAGACTCCTAGAGAGGCTCCTACAGACTCCTAGAGAGGCTCCTACAGACTCCTAGAGAGGTTCTGGAGGCTGGGGACAGCAAAAAAATGTCACTTCCTGTCCCACCGGGAGTTGGGAAATGGGCCCTTTCAGCCTCCGTAGGGCCTCCAAGAGAGTGGGAAAGGCTGTTTTCGCCGTTCCCAGATACACAGAGAGGATCTGGAACTAGGTAAGAAAGAAAAACGGGCCTACCAGGCCATCATGTGCCAGGAGCGGGGGAGGAGGGGGTTGCGCACACATGCACGTGGGCACGTGCGTGCGCGACCCTCCCCCGCCCCCCCCTCTCCTGGCACGCAATGGCAAAAAGGTTAGCCATCACTGATCTAGGTCCTCATTTCACCAACCTCGGAAGGATGGAAGTCTTGAGTCAACCTTGAGTCGGTCAGATTGAACTGCTAGCGGTTGACAGAATTTGCCTGCCATGCTGTAGTCTCACTACTGTGCCACCGGGGCTCAGGTCATAAATATGAATCAGTTGCCAAGCATCTGAATTTGATCATGTGACCACGGGGATGCTGGTAAGTATGAAAATGACCGTGAGTGTGAAAAACAGTCATAACTCACATTTTTCAGTGCTACTGGAACTTTGAAAGGTCCCAGGCTGACAGACAATGCCTACAAGAGATCGGCAGACACCGACTGAGGCCAAAGCTGTAACTTGTTTAGCATTACACAAATTATACAATTTGTAGTAGCTGTCGATTTATGACCGTAATTGAGCCTAGATTGATGGTTGTATATCATACCAGTTATTAAGCGGGTCATCACATGTCTGTGCCCAATTTTATGACTCTTTTTTTTTGTGTGTTGGTCATTAATTGTATGCAACAGCCATTAAGTGAATGCAACAATGATTAAATGAATGCAGCAGTCATTAGGTGAATAGCACTTAGCAATAGCATTTAGACTTACATACTGCTTTACAGCCCTCTCTAAGCATTTAGACTTATATACCACTTTACAGTGTTTTACAGCCCTCTCTACGCAGTTTACAGAGTCAACCTATTGCCTCCAACAATCTGGGTGCTCATTTTACTTCTTAAGGATGGAAGGCCGAGTCAACCTTGAGTCGGTCAGGATTGAACTCCTGACAGTGGGCAGTGAGTTAGCCTGTAATACTGTAATCTAACCATTGCGCCACCACAGCTCTACCAGCTCTACGAGGTAGGCCAGAGCAAGAGATAAACTCCACAGAAGATTAAAGGCTAATTTTATTTATACTGGCTAGAGCAATGTTTCTCAATTTCTCAATAAATTAAATTAAAGCAAAAAAAAAAAAAAACTCATCCACTTTAAGGCATGTGGACTTCAGCTCCCAGAATTCCCCAGGCCAGCCTGCTTTAAGATGTATGGGACTTCAGTTCCCACCAAAATGTCCCACTATCTGAGTACCGTACATCACACAAGAAAATGATAATATTTTTATGCCGATCATGCAAAGCTTTTCCCATCTGAGGAAATCAAAATAAAGACCTTGATACGATCCATTATTCTGTTTGCAATCTCGGGTCTAAAACCAATTTATTTTTGCTTTGTGTACTGTATCATCTGAGGAATCGGAGAGAGGCAGGAAGAATGAGACAATCTCTAGTGCAAAACTTGCTTTGCATCCTAACTAGATTTTTGCCGCCTGTTTTCAAACATCAATTGGGGTTTAAAGGGATGAAATATTTAAAGAATTCCCTACATTCTTTGTTCGTCTTATTGCTTCTTTGTTTCTGGTTACTACTGCTTTGATAACAAGTGTAGTATATTAATTAAAGCACTGTTTCCAGGGTTGGGATTCAACCGGTTCGAACCGATTCAGGCGAACCGGTAGCTCCAACGATCAGCTGGGAGAAAACCGGTTAGCCCTGAAGATCAGATGGACCCCTCCACCCGCCCATGCTATTTTCCTACCTTTATCTTTTCAGCTGATTCACGCGGTAGAGCGGATTGCTGCGCGAATCAGCTGTGTTACTCCTCTGAAGAAACCAGGAAGTGAAGATTTCTTCAAGCTGCGCACGCGATCACCGAACCGGTTGTTAAACTGGGAGGATCCCACCACTGACTGTTTCTCAATCTTGGCAGCTTTGAGCTGTATGGACTTCAACTTCCAGAATTCTCTAGCCAGCATAGGGGAATTCTGGGAGTTGATGTCCAAACAGCTCAAAGAGGAAAAGGAGGAGAATGAGGAGGAGGATTGTAGTGTCCTTGTTGCTCTCTGAGCTTGCTTACTTTCTTGCAGACATTTCATTACCCAACTAGGTAACATCATCAGTGCTAGAAGGGTGTGAAGTTTATAAACCACCAAGCTCAAGGACCCCACGAGAGCGACTAAATCAGGAGTCAAATTGCTACGGATATTTGCACAAATAAAATAACCATATTCCAGAGAAGCTCTTTCTTAAATATTTCTCCCAACTCACAAAACCCACTCGTCACCAACCTCTCCCTAAATCAGTTCTTTGAGCCCTTTCACTCAGCTAAAATGATTTTTTTGGGGGGGTGGGGGGTAAACTAGTCAGAATTGAGACGTACTGCGCCGCTGCAATGAATATCCTTCACTTTGAGCCAAGCCAAATCCAGCGTGCCTTCTCCCCTGTAGCAGGACTGCAACCGATCCTTGATCCGGTCGTTGATCTTCTTCAGGAGAAAAATGCAAAGGGCTGACTCGTCCAAAGATTTCATCTTCCTCTTTTGCCCCTTGGAGAAGACCGTGAAGAGAACATCGTCCTCCGGCAGGATCCCCAAAGATCTAGCCAAGATGGATCCCGCCTTCGATAAATAGGCGGCTTGCAACAACCGGTATTCCACCCCGTTCTTTTCGCAACCAATGGGCAGCTCAACGTAAGAGTTGAAGGCCGTGTCTTCTTTACAGAGGCGGACCAGTTTCGAGGTGTAAACTTGCTCCTTGGTGGTGGAACCCGATGGGGAAATCATTTCAGGCTGAAGGGTCAAAAAATAGACAAAATTACCACTGCTGAAGCCATAGATATAATAGATATCAAAGTCGGGGATAATGGTGAATGTATCCGATGGGATCTTGATCATGGAAGCCACAAACTCGTCGTGGAAAACGTAGGCAAACATTCCTTCTGCTTCCGAATTTTTTGGGAGCTTCCGACTAGAGATGGTGGGGAAGTACTCGGGCTTCCCGTCAACCGCCGTGGCAATGAACAGCTTGTCATCCATGTTGTTGTAAGAAACAATGACTCCATACACGGAACCGCTCTCGTTCACCCCGGAGAGGTAGTGCTCCTTATTGTGGAAGGGCTCCCCAAGTTTAAACAGATCATCCAATCTCAAGAGTTTACAGATCCCCTGGTATAAACTGCCACAAGCGATCAACCTATTCTCTTTGTAGTCGATCAGCAACATCTTGTTGATGTTGTTGGTGGATATCAATGGTTCATTGCAAGGCTGGACCAGCCTGGGAGGATAACATTTGGGATTATCAATATCCGGACCCGTCTCGTGACGGGCCTCCACCACCAGGTCGCTGGAGAGCTTGTAGATCCAGTTGATAGCCCCCAAGTAAATAGATCCTTTCCTTTTGTCGACCACCAAGTGATTGAAGGAGATCTCGGTGGCTTCTGAGGAGAAGGTCAAGAAAGGTTTCTTTGGGTGAGAGGGCAGTTGCCTAGTGGCCGAAGATGGCCCCACAGTGCAGAAGACAAGATGTAAGCCAAGGCAGGTCCATCTCCACATGTCTCCCGACATGATGACCAAAAGTATTTTTGTATTCCTAATTTGGAAGTGTGGTGGTGAACAATATACGAGGTTGCCAAAGTACAGGTCCCTGGGTACCACTTATCCTAAGGGAAAAGAAGAAAAACAGAGAAACCATTATTGAAAAGCATTTCCTTCCCCTCCTATTCAGACCTTCAAGAAGGGTGTCATAATTCAAGAAAGCTGACTTATCTTTGGCCAAAAAGGAGAAGGAAGACATCATAAACCAGAATAAGCAAACACTTCGACTCATGTCAAAACAGCAGAAAGGTACTCAGCATTTATATTTTCCCAACTATCTTCTCCAACCTGGTTCCTCAACAGATGTCTGGGACTTTAGTTCTCAGACTTGCTGGCCAACAACATGACTAGGATGGTTGACTCTTGAAGGCCTGCATATTGGAGAACATTGGAGAAAACAGTTGATAGGTGATAAAGGCACCAGGCTAGAAAGCGGAAGACCATAAATTCTAGTCCTGCCTTAGGCACAAAAGCCGGCTGAGTTATTTTGGACCAATCACTAGGAAATTGTGAATTCTAGTCTCACCTTAGGCATGGAAACCAAGTGGCTGACTTTGGGTCAATCACCAGGAGACAGTGAGTTCTAGTCCTGTCTTAGGCATGAAAGCTGACTGGGTGACTCACCAGGAGATGGCGAGTTCTAGTCCTATCTTAGACATGAAAGCTGACTGGGTTACTTTGGATAAATCCAAATCCATGCCACTAACGTAACAACTGCAGTGATTCACTTAACAGTTGTGGCAAGGAAGGTCGTAAAATGGAGAAAAACTCATTTAACAACTGTCACACTTAACAGTGGAAATTTTGGGCTCAATTATGGTCCTAAGTCGAGGACTACAGAATAAAAAAAGCTCGTGAAGATATTGCTCTGTGTCTCCGTCTTTTTGGGAAACCACAGCCAAAATGCAGCCTCTCACCCAAATCCTGACAGCCCGTATCCGAGAACAGTGAAATTACATTGTGTCCCTCCAAAGATTTGTGGAGGGGCGGGAAGGAAAGAAGGATAATGGGAACGCAACGCAAATCAACCCCCAGAACACAAAAAGATAAAATGGGAGCTGAAATGAAGCCGGAGGCTCAGGATTCTGCCGGCTTTGTCGATTCAAAATTCAATCCGGCTTAAAACTACAGCCAAGATTGGGGCTGTAAAGACTTGGCTGAAACACGGAGATGAGTTGCAAATTCCCACAAACGCACCCAGACACACGGCCTGAGAGATTTTTCTTTGTATTTCTGCATGTTTACCGTGCCTCAAGTTTTCAGGGCTTTCTTTTCTTCTTCTTATTATTATTATTCTATTTTCTCCCCAAAAGCAGAAGCTCCAAAGTTCCACGTTTTGCTTCCTGGAAAAATCTGGAGGAAAACAAAACACTTAAAGATGCAAGAAGAACTTTATCCCTACTTGGATAAACATATGTTTCCCTCCTTAATCTTATGCCTTTTGGGGAGATTTGCATGCTTTCATTGTCCTCACGTCCCTAAGTGAGGTTAGTCGCCGTTGTTTTAAAAAAAAAATTACCCTGGACTGGCTGCAGGTATAAACAAGGAAAGAAACAAAAGAAGGAAGGGAAAATCAAATTAAGGCCTAGGAGCTTGACTGTATAATGGCTAAAATTAAATTGGAGAACTGTATTGTGGGAAGCCAGCCATTTTTTTTTTTTCATGTCTTCTGTGAGGGAATTGCGCGGCAGCTGTCCAGTCGGTGAAGTCGGAGACATTGACACAAACTTTGTGTTTTTTCTATAAATATAAATATATTTAACGTTTAAATTGACAACAGTCTTTGTCATCATCCAGAAAAGGAAGAACACAAGACAGTCAGGAGCTCAGTGACATCATCATCATGAGGTAAATTTTTACAGTATATACAGAACACAAAGAAGAAAAAAGCGGGAAAAAGGGAAACTCCCCCTTTACACCCACAGCAACCAATCAGAGCGTAGATTGCCTCATGCATGAGTCAGCACTCTCATAACTCATCGACTACAATTTTTGTGTGTTCTGGCTTCTAGTACACTTTACTGCTCCAAGTACTAAAGTCAATATCTTAACATGTTCACACTTAGTTACGTACTTTATTTAGACTCTGCCATGATGATTTATATCAATAACTCAAGGCGGTGAACATACCTAACAAACCTTCTTCCTCTTATTTTCTCTACAACAACCACCCCAGGAGGTGGTTTGGGCTGTGAGAAAGAGAAAGAGAAAGAGAAAGAGAAAGAGAAAGAGAAAGAGAAAGAGAAAGAGAAATACTGGCCCAAAATCACCAAGCTGGCTTTCATACCTAAGGCGGCACTAGAACTCACCAACTCCTGGTGATTGGCCCAAAGTCACCCAGCTGGTTTTCATGCCTAATGTATGACTAGACCTCACTGTCTCCTAGTAATTGGCCCAAAGTCACCCAGATGGCTTTCATGCCTAAGGCGGCGCTATAACTCTCTGTCTCCTGGTAATTGGCCCAAAGTCTCCCAGACGGCTTTGATGCCTAAGGCAGGGCTAGAACTCACAGTCTCCTGGCAATTGGCCCAAAGTCTCCTAACTACTTTTCATGCCTAATGTGTGACTAGAAGTCACAATCTGTTGGTGATTGATCGAAAATCACCCAGGTGGCCTTCATGCCTGAAATGGCGCTAGAACTCACCTTCACCTGGTGATTGGCCCAAAGTCTCCCAGCTGGTTTTCATGCCTAATGTGTGACTAGAACTCACCATCTCCTGGCGAGTGACCCAAAGTCACCCACCAGATTTCATGCCTAAGGCGGGAATCGAACTCATCTTTCCAAGGTCTCCTATCTCCTTTAAAGATGTTACCACACCTTACTTCAAGTTCAAAAGAAGAGCATGCTGGGATGGATCGAGTCTTTTTCCTCTTAGCCCTATTAAGACATTGGGGCACCGAGGAAGAGAGAAGGACTTTTTAGCTAGAAAGAGAGGCCAGGCTGCCCCCACCCATCCAAGTGGCGGGGGGCTGGACTAGATGACCTACAAGATCCCTTCCAACTGTATTAATCTGTTAATCTGTTAAATACAGATAGTCCTATGACCACATTTGAGCCCAAAATTTCTGTTGCTAAGCAAGATATTGGAGAAGTTAAATTGCCCCATTTTATAACCCATCACAAATATTAAGTGAATTGACTACTGCAATTGTTCGGTTAGTAACACAGTTATAGAGTGAATCTGGCTTCTCCTTTGACTTCGCTTGTCAGAAAGTCATCGAAGGGGATTACATGACCCCAGGATGTTGCAACCATCATAAATATGAACCAGTTGCCAAGCATCTAACTTTTTATAACATGACCATGGGGATGCTACAACAGTCATGTGAAAAACCGCACCAAGTCACTTTTTTCAGTGCTCTTGTAACTTCAACATCACTCAACAAACTGTTGTAAGTTAAGGACAGTGATGGCAATTAGCCGGTTCAGTAGTGCTGGCGCTATGCCGTCCTATTTAGCCACGTTTTCTAAACCGTGCGCATGAGTGCAAGACGTGCATGTGAGCAAAGCACATGCGCGGAAGGCTGGGTGCACGCACGGAAGGCATCAGTGGTGAAATGTAAAATTTGTTACTACCGGTCCTGTGGGCGTGGCTTGGTGGGGAGTAATGTGACTGGGTGGGCGTGGCCAACTTTTTATTTATTTATTTATTTTTAAAACCATTTTTTCTACAACCTCTTCAGCCGAAGAGGTTGTTTAAAAAATGCTTTTAAAAGCCTCTGACGATCCCAGCTGAGTTGCCTGATCGTCAGAGGCTTTTTTTTTTTTTTTGCTTTTAAAAGCCTCTGACGATCTCAGCTCAGCCATGCGATCATCAGAGGCTTTTTTTTTTTTTTTACTTTTAAAAGCATTTTTTCGGCCGAAGAAGTTGTAGAAAAAATGCTTTTAAAAATATTTTTTAAAAAGCCTCTGATAATTGCGCGGCTCAGCTGGACATGGGGGGAGGGCAGGGATTTTTGCTACCAGTTCTCCGAACCACCCGCCGCCATCGCTATCGGATCGGGCGATCCGGTCCGAACCGGGAGCATTTCACCCCTGGAAGGCGCGCACGTTCACATTTTCGGTGCGCTGTGAACCGGTGGTAAAATTATGTGAAACCCACCTCTGGTCAAGACTACTTCTACCTTCCATGTTAGGTCTCCAATTCTTCTAGCGCTGCACTCAAGGACGGCAGAGACAGAAAGAAAGAAGCATTTTCCTTAAGCGAGATGCTGACTTAAGCAAACAGATCCAGCTGCCTAGCAATTCAGCCCAAGATCAGCTCACAATCCACTTTAATCTCTGCAAAACATTTTCTCCCCCCACCCCAACCCCACTCTCGCTGGCTTCTTTTAATAAATCCTGATTACCACTGACAGGGATTCTCGCAACCCTCACAGGGATAGAAAGACGGCAAAGAAACAGAGGCAAGACAAACGGTTGCTCAAACAATTCTTCAATTTACAAATAAAATTGACCCCAAAATTACTGTTTGTTTGTTTGTTTGTTTGTTTGTTTGTTTGTTTGTTTATTGGTTCGATTTATATGCCGCCCTTTTCCGGAGACTCGGGGCAGCTTACAATGCGTTAAGCAATAGCCTTCATACTTTTGTATATACCTGCTTAGTAGGGCTTTCGGGCCCCCTAAATGGTGTTCTTTTTTATACAAATTCAGCTTATTGCCCCTACAATCCGGGTCCTCAATTTACCTACCTCGAAAGGATGGAAGGCTGAGTCAACCTTGAGCCTGGTGAGATTTGAACTTGCAGTAATTGCAGGCAGCTGGTGCTACTTAATAGCACTTTAGTCTGCTGTGCCACCAAGGCTCATACCTTACTGTTGTTCAGCAAGACAGTGCTTAAGTGAGTTTTGCTCCCTTTTACAACCTTTCTTGCCAGGGTTGTTAAGTGAATCGCTGCAGCTGTTACAGATAGGAATGTGCACCTCACTACGCTTCGGATACTTCCGGATTGAAAGATTCCTTTAACTTGTACCTATTTTGGTCTTGTATTTGATATTGCAGATTTTATGTTGTGTGCGATGCCTTATTTCAATTTATTTATTTATTATTTATTTATTAGTTCGATTTATATGCCACCCTTCTCCGGAGACTCAGGGCGGCTTACAAGGTATTAAGCAATAGCCTTCATACCTTTGTATATACCTGCTTAGTAGGGCTTTTGGGGGGCCCTAAGCGGTGTTCTTTTTTATACAAAGTCAGCTTATTGCCCCCACAATCCGGGTCCTCATTTTACCTACCTCGAAAGGATGGAAGGCTGAGTCAACCTTGAGCCTGGTGAGATTTGAACTTGCAGTAATTGCAGGCAGCTGGCAACTAAGTGCTACTTTAACAGCACTTAGTCCACTGTGCCATCAGGCTCTAATTGGGATGCTTCTGACACTAATGGAAGAAATATCCATCTGGTTCAGTTCCAAGCCGGAAGAAAGACACTGGAAACATGGAGGCTGATTGGAAAGATGGTTTAATGATGAAGCAGAACCACCAAGCACATGGTTCTGGTGCAGCTGACCACAGGGAGTTGAGAGTGGGGGGTATTTATACCTTCTCTTGGGCTTTGCACTTGAACTTTCTGTTCCTGTGTAAGAACATGGATTCTATTGGCTGTTGTCAGACTCTCATGGGGCCATGTAGGGGTCATGTTTGCCTGAGCTACGTTTGGTTGAAGTTTGGCTGATGCAATGAAGGGGCTTGTTGGGTAATTCCTATTGTGTCTGAAGGCCTAATCCTACCTTTGCTGGATCTTGGGTGAGGGTATTTGCTTATGAATAGAGCTATCTATCACTTTATCTCTTAAGTGCTGACATCTGCTGAGGGCTATTAAGAAAAGTGGGGGGCTGCTTTCCAAAAGCATGTTTCTCCATTTCTCATCCAGGGAAATATAATATTCTGCCTTTTTAATATTTCTCAAAGTATTTCGTTCTTCTAGGAGAGGGGTGGGTGCTAACTTTCTACAACACAAATAAACAAACTGCAGTTGTTAAGTTAGTAACATGGTTGTTGTCCCAACTTCAGCAGCCACGATGGCTGCCACCCCGTTGTGAGAAAAAGGGCTACTCCTGGATCAACCAGGGACTTTGCGGTGTCCCTGGGATCGTCAGGATGTGCCCTCCACATGTGAGACTGTGAGAACGAGACGGTGAGGTCCAAAAAGGACTGTCCAACAGCGGAGCTTTCGGCGGCGATCCTGGAGCCCCAGAATCTTCCGACCGTTCCGCCGTGACGTCAAGCTCCTCCCCCTTGCCAAGAATTTTGATCACGTGACCATGGGGATGCTGCAACAGTGTGAAAAAGAGTCGCAAGTCACTTTTTTCAGTGCTGTTGTAACTTTAAATGGTCACTACACAAACGGTTGCAAATCAAGAACCGCTTGTTAGGAACATAAAGTGAGGCAATTGAAATGTTGCCTTTCTGAATTGGCACGGATGCTTTGCTGGCTGCTGCACGGCTCTAAAGAAAACAAAATATTATTTTGAAAAAAAAGAAGCGCAGTTTAGTACCCTGTTTCCCCGAAAATAAGACATCCTCTGATAATAAGGCCAATCAGGCTTTTGAGTGCATGCGCTAAAATAAGACTCCCCCTGAAAATAAGCCCTCCCTGAAAATATTTAAATGCAGAGCTGGAAATCAGGTAAGACGGCAAGAGGAGCCCCATCTTGCTCCACGCGCCCCAAAATAATAAGACCTCCCTGAAAATAAGGCCATTTTATAAGGCCATATTTCGGGGTTCAAAAAAAATATAAGACAGGGTCTTATTTTCGGGGAAACACGGTAGTACGAGAAGGAAACGAAGAAACCAGGAAAGAGAATTCTTGCTCGCAATTCATGAGAAGTGTCACGCCTCCTTTCCTTTTTTTCCCCGAGAAAACTGCCTCTCCTCCTCCCTGGATTCTCCTCTTGAGATCCAGAATTATAAACAGAAATGGCATAAGAAAACTGTCCAATAAACATTTTACATTTATGTTGACAGTGGTCTCTTGTGGCCAAACACACTCTGGTGAGAGTGACAGATTACAGCAGTGTTTCTCAACCTTGGCAACTTTAAGACGTCTGGACCTCAACTCCCACAATTCCCCAGGGGCAATCCTGGGAGTTGAAGTCCAGACCTCTTAAAGTTGCCAAAGTTGAGAAACACAGAATAATATAGCACACAGCGTGGGTGGCGCCGTGGACTTTCAGAACAAGCATGGCAAACTGAACACTGCTTCATGATAGCAGAGCTAACAATACAACAACAAAGACTAAGAAACTGGTAGATAGACAGGCTCCTTAGAATCTCTCCAGATAAGGAGAGGACAGGAGATTGCCCGCAAGTGCTCTGGATGACTTCTCCACACAAGGAGACTGCAGGGCAACAGTTTTCCGTAGGATTGAGGGCCAAGGGAATGACAGAATTAGCCATATAAATTTGTTTAATAGTAAATAATATTACCATATACTGTCAGGGCATGTAGTCTTTATGTTGTGGATTTATGATATTGCAAGCTGCCCGGAGTCCTCTGTGTGAGTTAGGCAACCATATAAATTTGGAAACTAAGTACCGTATTTTTCGGAGTATAAGACGCACCTTCCCCCCCCCCAAAAGGGGATGAAAATTTAGGTGTGTCTTATACACTGAATGTAGCCCCGCCCATCCACTGGCCCCCACCCTTCGGCCTGTGCCTTGCAGCAGTTACCTCCTTGCAAGCAAACAGCAAGAAAAAACAGCACCTTTCAGCTTCAGCACAGCCTAATTAGCACAAGTTGATTGGATCGGCTTCCCGACTCTCAGCTGATTTGATCTCAGCTGTTTTGCGCAGGGCTCTGCTGCAAAGAGGTAAATTGCTGCAGATTTTTTTTCTTCCTTGAGTTAATTAAGCTATGCTGAAAACAAAAATGAAAGTAAATCAGGCTGTTTGCTGTTTGCTGCAAGGAGGCAAAATTGCTCAGAGGCAGAAGCAGAGAGAGATTTCTTTTTCTTCTTTTCCTCATCAAAAAAGATAGGTGCGTCTTATACTCCGGTGCATTTTATACTCTGAAAAATATGATAAGTAAGTAAGTAAGTAAGTAAATAAATAAATAAATAAATAAATAAATATTTTGCTCACAATGGCAGCTGAGACTTTTAAACGGCATTAAGTTCGCATACCTAACTTTCAAATCACCTTCACAAATTGCCTATTAATTGAATCTTAATTCTTAATTTATTTCATCTTGAAGCTATTAGCGACCTTCACAATGACAAGTTTGAAAAGTTTTTGTGAGGTGAGTTTATCTTCAGCGCTGAACAAAAGAAAAAGTAATTATAAGCTTAAGAATTTAAAGAATATGAAATATGCAGCAAAAAAACCCCTCTAAATTTGGAAATTGATCTAAGAAAGTTAGCAGTGAATTAAGGGTCCAGATAGATTTGGAACATTGATTTTGGAATTTGATTTTGGTATTAATTATAGAAAATAAACAGCTTGTCGTAGGAAAGAGACTTATTTTGGTTGTTGTAAGTCATAACAAAGATGACATAAAACAATGATTTCAGAAATTGGACACTAAAGATTCAAAGCAGAAAAAAATAAGCTTGTTCTTGACAGTTAATACTGAGATTTGCAACATGACATAAAATGTTTAAACCTCAGAAATATTAAGGGAGATCTTTGAAGAATGGAACCAGAAATTAATAATTACAATACCAATATTTACAGTAATGATGTCTAATTCTGTGGCTCGGTTATGTCTCAAAGATTTAATGAAGGAATGACAGATGTGGAACAAATTTTATCTAACAAGACAGAAGAAGTATCGAAAGTGGAAACTACAAACAAGAATTATTTGGAAAAGAATGGTTTACTGGCTATAAAAAGAAGAAAATAAACTGGGCAAAGTTTAAAAACAAAAAGGGAAACACAAATGATAAATCTTCGAGACCGCCTTCTACCGCATAGCTCCCAGCGACCGGTAAGATCCCACAGAGTTGGTCTCCTCCGGGTCCCGTCAGCTAAACAATGCCGGCTGGTGGGCCCGCGGGGGAGGGCCTTCTCTGTGGCTGCCCCAGCTCTCTGGAACCAGTTACCTCCTGAGGTCCGGACCATCCCCACCCTATTGGCCTTCCAGAAAGCGGTGAAGACCTGGCTTTTCCGGCAGGCCTGGGGCCGTTGATCTCGCTTTGCGATCCGACGAGATCCGGCCATGAATGGTGTGAATGGGTTTTAATATAATGTTTTTAATTTTTAAGTGTTTTTATAGTAATTTTTTGAGTGTATTGTGAGCCGCCCTGGGTCTTCGGAGAGGGGCGGCATATAAATTGAATAAATAAATAAAATAAATAAATAAAATAAATCAAAATAAAGGCCTGGTAAATGTTTTCATATGGGCGAAAGGACGTTTCCTAAAATTTTGAAAGATTCTGGAAAAAAGGAGCAAAGAAAAAATGAAAAGAAATCAACTTCTAGAGGTAGCAGATTATTTCAAGGGATTAAAGAAAGAAGAAGAAGGAAGGATTATAAAGTTGGTTTATTTGATCAAAGTTAAAAGAGATGTCTTATCTCTCACAACCCTGGTGAAGATGCTAGACTAGGAACCAGGAATCCATGAATTATGGGTGATGGAGGAGGGGAAGGAGGGAGACGAGGGGAAGGGGAAGGGGAAGAAGAGGAGTGGGAGGGGGAGGAGGAGGAAAAGGAAGAAGAAGAAGAAGAAGAAGAAGAAGAAGAAGAAGAAGAAGAAGAAGAAGAAGAAGAAGAAGAAGAAGAAGAAGAAGAAGAAGAAGAAGAAGAAGAAGAAGAAGAAGAAGAAAACTGAGATACAAGCATCAAACTATCTTTAGCAAACTTTCCTCTATCTGATGCCCTTCAAATGTTCTATCGTCAGCTCCTGTAATCCAAACTTCACATTATCAAGGAATTCGGGCAAGCCCAAAACATCTGGAAACAGTAGATCTAAAGAGGCTGGTTGCAAAATCTGGTTCAAATGCAGAAAGAGAGGCAAATACCTTTTCTAACTGAACTCAACTAAGACGCTGCCCCAGAGCACATAAAGAGTCCACTCTGCTCTTTGGCCACACCTGAAGCATCTGCCTGGTTAGCGGCAACTAGCATCCGGCTACCATGACCTACTCCAAATGCTGGCTCAGCATTTGGGGAACTGACATCCAGCACAGCTGGAGGGCGCCAGGTTGGGGGAAGGATGAGATGAAGCCTCCCGTCTATCAGTCTTCCTTGCCACAGCTCAGATGCTCCGGCTGTCATACGTCATGTAAACAGTCGTAGAGCTCTTCAACTAGGCTGCAAACATCTGTTTGATTGGCGGCAATTAGCAGGCAACGAAGCGACGTTGACACGGCTGGTTTTGGCATCTCTAACCGCTGGAGAAGGGGAAAACAGGGCTAGGGCCAGCTTTGTCCGCAATCCTAACTGGCAAGTTTTGCAACCCACCCACATGGACATTATCCAGAGGGAAACGACAGATGCATTTGTTTAGGCTGTGACTATCGTCGGGATGCAAAAGTCATATGAATTTTATGAGCTGGACTTACACATGAAGGACAATGGGACACGAGCAAAGCTGGTTTAGGTTCCACCCTTACTGATTTACTTATTTATTTATTTTTTTTAATTTGATTTATATGCCGCCCTTCTCCGAAGACTCAGGGCGGCTTACAATGCGCTAAGCAATAGCCTTCATCCTTTTGTATATTTATACAAAGTCAGCTTATTGCCCCCACAACTGGGTCCTCAATTTACCTACCTTAGAAAGGATGGAAGGCTGAGTCAACCTTGAGCCTTGGCGAGATTCGAACCCTGCAGTAATTGCAGGCAGCTGGTCTTAATAACCAGCTTAATAACAGGGTGCCTTAAACCCCTGTACTACCAAGTCTCTTTATTTATTGATATCCTGCCTCTATTATTTTTACAAATAACTCAGCGAACATATAGAACAGTGATGGCTAACCTTTTTGCCATCACGTGCCAAAAGCGGGAGGAGCGCAGCGGGGTCGCTTGGGTGTGTGCCCACACCCATAATTCAATGCACCCCGTGCATGTGTGCGTGACACACACCCCCTGCACTCCCCCCACTTTTGGCACGCGATGGCATGGTGGGCCCGGTAGGCCCGTTTTTCGCCCTCCCCAGGCTCCAGAGCCTTTCTAGGAGCCTGGGGAGGACGAAAATGACCTTCTCCAGCTCCCTAGAGGCTCACCGAAGGCCGGAAATAGCCTGTTTGCCGACTTCCAGTAGGCCTGAAAGGCCTGAAAATCAGCTGGCTGGTGCGCGCATGTGTGCCAGAGCTGAGCTTGCGTGCCCACTGATATGGTTCCGCGTGCCACCTGTGGCATGCATGCCATAGGTTCGCCATAATAATAATAATAATAATAATAATTTTATTTCTATACCGCCCTTCTCCCGAAGGACTCAGGGTGGTGTACAGCCAATTTAAAAACACAAGACACAACAATGATTAAAAATTAAAATAATTAAATAGATTTGGCCGATTTAAAACCCCAGAAATTTAAAATACCCCAATTTAAAATTATTATGTTGATAGCCCGGCCTGGCGGAACAACAAGGTCTTCAATGCGCAGCGGAACACCCGGAGGTCGGAGATCTTGCGTATTTCCGGGGGCAGTTCATTCCACAGGGCTGGGGCTCCCACAGAGAAGGCCCTCCCCCTGGGCGTCGCCAGCCGACATA
This sequence comes from Pantherophis guttatus, assembly GCF_059756535.1. Lineage (NCBI taxonomy): Eukaryota > Metazoa > Chordata > Lepidosauria > Squamata > Colubridae > Pantherophis > Pantherophis guttatus. The sequence continues at coordinate 4,328,398 of NC_142069.1, read as the reverse complement.
ACTTGGCTGATGGCACCCTGAGGAGACCCTCTCTGTGGGAGCGGACTGGTCGGTGGGAGGCTATTGGTGGCAGGAGACGGTCTCGGAGATACCCGGGTCCTATGCCATGGAGCGCTTTAAAGGTGGTGACCAACACCTTGAATCGCACCCGGAAGACCACTGGGAGCCAGTGCAGCTCGCGCAGGAGGGGTGTCACGTGGGCGCAACGAGTTGCGCCCATAACCACCCGTGCGGCCGCATTCTGGACCAGTTGGAGCCTCCGAGTGCTCTTCAAGGGGAGCCCCATGTAGAGAGCATTACAATAGTCCAACCGGGAAGTAACAAGGGCGTGAGTGACTGTGCGCAGGGCGTCCCGGTCCAGAAAGGGCTGCAACTGGCGGATCAGGCGAACCTGATAAAAGGCCCCCCTGGCCACGGCCGTCATGTGCTCTTCTAAAGACAGCCGTGCGTCCAGGAGGACACCCAGATTGCGAGCCCTCTCTGTGTGGGGCAAAGATTCACCCCCAATAGTCAGCGATGGCACCAGCTGACTATATCGGGACGCCGGAAGCCACAGCCACTCGGTCTTGGACGGGTTGAGCCATCACGGATATAGAACATAGAATCATCCAACTAACACCTTCTTCCTCAGAGGAGGGTTTCAGCTAATTTTGCCACCGGTTCGCTGCACACCGAAAATGTGAGGGCGCACGCATGTGTGTGGCCTTCTGCGCATGCACTGTGCTCATGCGCGCATCTTGCACACATGCACGCAGCTTAGAAAATGTGGCTAAATAGGATGGCATAGCGCCGCACCCGTAGGTCGCTACTACCGGTTTTCCTGAACCGGTCTGAACCAGCTGAATACCACCCCTGTTCCTCTTCCTCCTTTTCCCCACAACAACAATCCTTTGAGGTGGGTTGGGCTGAGAGAGAGGGACTGGCCCAAAATCACCCAGCCAGCTTTCATGGCTAAGGTGAAACTAGAACTCACCATCTCCTGGTAATCGGCCCAAAGTCACGAAGCTGCCTTTCATGCCTAAAGCGGGATTAGAACTCACCATCTCCTGGTGAATGGCCCAAAGTCCCCTAGTTGGCTTCCGTGCCTAAGGCGGGACTAGAACTCACCAGAGCCCAGAAATTATGTTGCTAAGTAAGAAATTTGCTAAGTGAGTTTTGTCCCGTTTTATGACTTTTCTTGCCACATTGGTTAAGTGAAATACCGCAGTTGTTAAATTGGTAAATTAATATGGTTGTTATAAGTGAATCTAGCTTCCCCATTGTCAGAAGGTCGTAAACTGTAAATCACATGACCCTGGGACATTGCATCCGTCATAAATATAAACCGGTTGTCAAGCATCTGAAAGCTGCAATGGTCGTTAAGTGTGAAAAAATGGTCACCAGTCACTTTTTTTCAGTACCATTGTTGCAACTTTGAACGGTCGCTAAACAAACTGTCGTAAGTCAAGGACTACCTGAAGTCCTTCCTCCTCCTATTTTTGAGCTAACATTTTTGATCTCCTACAATTCTGCTTTGGACTTCAACCTGAAGAAGTAAACTTTAGCAGGTGCTGTGAACTTTACAAAGCTTGCATATGAAGAGAGGCAAAGATAGATGATAGGTAGATAGATAGATAGATAGATAGATAGATAGATAGATAGATAGATAGATAGGTAGATGAGAGAGAGATGATAGATAGATAGATAGATAGATAGATAGATAGATAGATAGATGAGAGAGAGATGAGAGAGAGAGATGATAGATGATAGATAGATGATAGATAGATAGAAAGAGATAGATAGATAGAGATAGAGAGATGAGAGAGAGATGATAGATAGATAGATAGATAGATAGATAGATAGATAGATAGATAGATAGATGAGAGAGAGATGAGAGAGAGATGAGAGAGAGATGATAGATGATAGATAGATGAGAGATAGAAAGAGATAGATAGATAGAGATAGAGAGATGATAGATAGATAGATAGATAGATATAGATATAGATAGATAGATGAGAGAGAGATGATAGATGAGAGAGAGATGAGAGAGAGATGATAGATGATAGATAGATAGATAGATAGATCTAGAGAGATAGATAGATAGATAGAAATAGAGAGATAGATAGAGAGATGATAGATAGATAGATAAATAGAGAGAGAGAGAGAGAGAGAGAGATGATAGATGATAAATAGAGATGATAGATGATAGAGATGATAGAAAAATAGAGATAGATAGATAGATAGATAGATAGATAGATAGATAGATAGATAAGATAGATAGATAGAGAGATATGGATGGATGGATGGAGAGAGAGAGAGATGATATATAGTTATAGATATATATAGAGAGAGAGATAGAGAGATATAGATATATTTACATATAGATATCCCAGAATCCCCCCTTTGACCCAATGCAGCAGAAATGCTCCTTCCTAACATCAGATCAAACGTACAGGGCTGAAGCACAAGTGGCCTCTCTGATTCATCTCCCGGTTCTCTCGATGAAATTCATTTCCCGAAGATCGTCAGCTTCTCTATTGGGTGGATCACTGACGCATGCCAAAAAACCAGAATTCAGAATGAAGGAGGTGAACCTTGATCTCACGGTCAAAGAATCGGGGAGAAAGTTGCTTTGTCTGACTCAGGCCAACCCCGGTTGCCTCATCCATCTGGCACTACAGTTGCCGTGAATCATCATCGTAGGGAGGACGGTTCCTGGAATACGCCTCAGTTCCCCTTGCTGCAAACCAACATTAGACGCGTATAAGCTGGATAAAGCAATTACAGTCTCTTCGTGATGTTCCCTGAGCTATTGTGCGATCCAGGTGACGTATTGTCTCTGGGTGTGGTTGTATTCTGAGCCAGATCCCCAAACACGACAAACCCTCTGAAGTGAACTCAAAGATTCCTTTATTAGGAGCACCAGCAGCCCCGGCAAAAAGTTTCTCTAAGAAGTCTATCCCACAGAGAGATGAATAGTTGTCTTTTATTCCCAGAAATAGGGTGGGGCTTCACTAGCAGCAGTGGCTCTTCCGTCCCAAGGACCTGTTCTGTCCCCGTCCCACACACGCACCCCCACAGACGGCCCAGAGTTAATAAGCCACACGACAAAATCTTTGAAGATAAAGCTGGCAGCAACCCAGTGGCTAGCTGCCAATTCAGACTTTACTCATACAAAACAAAGATTAGACTGCAAGCATTCCGATAAAGCAGGCAAAGTTTCCGCAATACAAGGATTAGTCCAAATGCAGTTATTTTTATAAGTAACTCAAGATGATGAGGATATCTAATGCTCCTTCCTCCTCCTACTTTCCCCATCACAACAGCTTTGTGAGGTAGATTGGGCTGGCAGAGAGGGAGTGGCCCAAAGACACCCAGCCAGTTTTCATGCCTAAGGTGGAACTAGAACTCACCGTCTCCTGGTGATTGGCTCAAAGTCACCCAGCCAGTTTTCATGCCTAAGGTGGGACTAGAACTCACCGTCTCCTGGTGATTGGCTCAGTTATCCAGCCAGTTTTCATGCCTAAGGTGGGACTAGAACTCACCGTCTCCTGGTGCTCAGTTACCCAGCCAGTTTTCATGCCTAAGGTGGGACTAGAACTCACCGTCTCCTGGTGATTGGCTCAGTTACCCAGCCAGTTTTCATGCCTAAGGTGGGACTAGAACTCACCGTCTCCTGGTGATTGGCTCAGTTACCCAGCCAGTTTTCATGCCTAAGGTGGGACTAGAACTCACCGTCTCCTGGTGATTGGCTCAGTTACCCAGCCAGTTTTCATGCCTAAGGTGGGACTAGAACTCACCGTCTCCTGGTGATTGGCTCAGTTACCCAGCCAGTTTTCAGGGCTAAGGGGGATTGGCTCAAAGTTACCCAGCTGGCTTTGATGCCTAAGGTGAATTTAAACAACTGCATTCATTCGCTTAGCTACCTTGGCACCAAAAAAAAAAGAAAAGAAAGTTGCATAATCTGGTGTGACTCATTTAACAATTTAGCAACAGAAATTCTGTCCCTGACTGTGGTCATAAGTCAAGAACTAGCTGTAAAGTCAAAACGTAGCAGCAGCCAAAAAAGCCAATGCAATTCTAGGCTGCATTAATAGAGGGATAGAATCAAGATCACATGATAATAATAAAGTGATTTCATTTGTTGCATCTTCAATTTCATTCCATGATCAGGTACCGATTGGTGCAGGAATGTTTTGCAAGTATTTCAGAGTATTTATAAGTATTTATAAGGAGGAGCTAGCAAGGTTTTGGCCGTGAGGAGGTGGCTGCCTTCTCTCTTTTAATATATCTGTTTCTGGCAAGGGGTGAAGAGTGGCATTGTATAGAAACCCTAGGAAATCTATAGAATGAGTGGCGTTTTTAGGCAAAGCATGGCCTGCCTGAGTTATTTTTAATATGCTAATATGCACTTTCCCTAGGCATTGTACTGTATATAATTCCTAGGCATCGGGCAGAATGACAAGAACCCTTTTGGCAAAGGATGAAAAGAGTGTCATGAAAAGGGTTTTAGGGTTATGGTTACACTAAGGGTTGAAAAGGCCTATATAATTAGAATAGAATAACAGAGTTGGAAGGGACCTTGGAGGTCTTCTAGTCCAACCCCCTGCCTAGGCAGGAAACCCTACACCACTGCAGACAAATGGTTATCTAATATCTTCTTTAAAATTTACATTGTTGGAGCATTCACAACTTCTGGTGGCAAGTTGTTCCATGGATTAATTGTTCTCACTGTCGGGAAATTTCTCCTGAGTTCTAAGTTGCTTCTCTCCTTGATTAGTTTCCACCCATTGCTTCTTGTCCTGCCTTCAGGTGCTTTGGAGAACAGCTTGACTCCCTCTTCTTTGGGGCAGCCCCTGAGATATTGGAAGACTGCTATCCTGTCTCCCCTAGTCCTTCTTTTCATTAAACTAGACACACCCAGTTCCAGCAACCGTTCTTCATATGTTTTAGCCTCCAGTCCCCTAATCATCTTGGTTGCTCTTCTCTGCACTCTTTCCAGAGTCCCCACATCTTTCTTACATGAAATGAAATAAGAAACGGTGTAGGGTCTCCTGCTCGAGCAGAGGAGTTGGGCTAGATGACCTCTAAGGCCCCTTCCAGCTCTATTATTCTATGCAAGCAAAACCAATAGCTGTTGCTCTGCTTGACATTTTTATTTCAGTGATGTGGGTAGAAAAATCCCGCACAAGGAAAATGTCATTTTTTTTTTTTTGCCTTACACAATTCGGCCAGTTAAATGTGGAGAACTCCCAAGGACGCTGGCTCTATTCATTGAGAACCGTCTCTGAAAATCTTTCCAAAATAGAAATGAGCACTTGAATCGTTTAGAAATACAGCTATGAGCTCCTAATCTAAGAAGAGGCAGCAAATCTGGTCCCCAGGTAGTTCACATATACCATTCATTCCACCCTATTTCCGCATTAACCTGAAAAGCTTCTTTTTTTTTTTTTTAATAACAGCAGAAAAATGTGGAATCCTGGAAAATGGTTTCTCACAAAATACACAAAGCTGAATGTCTCTTCTCTGAAAGGGATTTCAAAGACGAAAGCATGTAGCTCTCAATGGATCTCAGCCGACAGACTCCTGCGGGATTACGGGGGCATACAATGCTGATAATAACAGTATAGAAAATAGGAGAGGACAGGATGCAGGGTAAGACAGGACAGGACAGGATGTAGGGTAGGGTAGGGTAGGGCAGGGCAGGGCAGGACAGGACAGGACAGAATGTAGAATAGGATAGGACAGGACAGGATGTACGGTAGGACAGGATAGGATAGGATAGGACAGGACAGAATGTAGGATAGGATAGGGCAAGACAGGACAGAACAGGATGTAGAATAGGATAGGACAGGACAGGATGTAGGGTAGGATAGGGCAAGACAGGATAGAACAGGATGTAGAATAGGATAGGACAGGACAGGATGTAGGGTAGGATAGGACAGGACAGGATAGGATGTAGGGTAGGACAGGACAGGATGTAGGAGAGGAGAGACAGGACAGGACAGGACAGGATGTACGGTAGGATAGGACATACAGGACAGGATGTAGAGTAGGACAGGACAGGATGTAGGAGAGGAGAGACAGAACAGGACAGGACAGGACAGGATGTAGGGTAGGGTAGGATAGGATAGGACAGGACAGGATGTAGGGTAGGGTAGGATAGGATAGGATAGGATAGGATAGGATAGGATAGGATAGGATAGGATAGGATAGGATAGGATAGGATAGGATAGGACAGGATAGGACAGGACAGGACAGGATGTAGGGTAGGGTAGGATAGGATAGGATAGGACAGGACAGGATGTAGGGTAGGGTAGGGTAGGGTAGGGTAGGGTAGGGTAGGGTAGGGTAGGATAGGATAGGATAGGATAGGATAGGATAGGATAGGACAGGACAGGACAGGACAGGATGTAGGGTAGGGTAGGATAGGATAGGATAGGACAGGACAGGATGTAGGGTAGGGTAGGGTAGGGTAGGGTAGGGTAGGGTAGGGTAGGGTAGGGTAGGGTAGGATAGGATAGGATAGGATAGGATAGGATAGGATAGGATAGGATAGGACAGGACAGGACAGGACAGGATGTAGGGTAGGGTAGGATAGGATAGGATAGGATAGGATAGGATAGGATAGGATAGGATAGGATAGGATAGGATAGGATAGGATAGGACAGTATAGGAGGTAGAATAGGAGAGGAGAGGAGAGGATGTAGGGTAGGGTAGGATAGGATAGGACAGTCAGTTGCCAAGTGTCTGAATTTTAATGACGTGGCCCTGGGGATTCTGCAAGGGGTCCTGTGAAAAACAGCCGTACGTCACTTTTTTCAGTGCCCTTGTCACTTTGAACGGTCACTAAACGAACTGTTGTAAGTCGAGGACTTCCTGTACAGGGGATCTATATGGATTTTCTCCTCCAAATTTTCCTTTCCTCGTGGAAAGAGAAAATAGCAAATGCCAACCTCTCCCCAAAATGGCCCAGGACGGCAGTGAGGTGGCAGCTGTCCAGTCCTGGAATCACTTTTGCTCTTATTTCTGGGTGTTCCTCTCCTGCGAGGGAGCTTTGCGGCTCCCTTACCACAAACCAGCCTGACGGAAGTTTTTATGCTTGATTTACAAGGATTCTGGATCTCAGTTGACAGGTTCAAAGAGCAGGAACAGCCTGATTTATGACTCACGCACCGCAAGAACCCAGTAATTGCAAATTCAGCCATCAAATAATTTAAAAATTGGCCAACTTTGTGCTTCTGCAGGAGACGAATGGAAGGATAGGATAGGATAGGATAGGATAGGATAGGATAGGATAGGACAGGACAGGACAGGACAGGACAGGACAGGACTGGACAAGACTGGACCAGAGGAGAGGAGAGGAGAGGAGAGGAGAGGAGAGGAGAAAGAGAAGAGAAGAGGAGGGGAGGGGAGGGGAGGGGAGGGGAGGGAAGGGAAGGGAAGGGAAGGGAAGGGAAGGGAAGGGAAGAGAAGAGAAGAGAAGAGAAGAGAAGAGAAGAGAAGAGAAGAGAAGAGAAGAGAAGAGAAGAGAAGAGAAGGATAGGACAGGACAGGACAGGACAGGACAGGACAGGACAGGACAGGACAGGACAGGACTGGACTGGACTGGACTGGACTGGACAAGACTGGACTAGAGGAGAGGAGAGAAGGAAGAGAAGAGAAGAGAAGAGAAGAGAAGAGAATAACAGAGTGGTGAGGTGCTGCCAGTTCGGACCGGTTCGGGCGAATCGGTAGTTGCGACCTGTGGGTGGCCCGCCCACCTGCCCGGGCACAATCCCATCCTATATTGCTGGTTTTTTTATGCCATATGCATGTGTGGATGGTGTGCACAAGCAAAAATTCCCGTGGTTTGTTACACTGCATGCATGTGTGGATGGCGTGCATGCATGAATTCCCGTGTTTTGCCATGCCGCAGACATGCACGCACGCTCACATTTCTGGTGCTGGGCAAACAGGTCGTTACGGTATGTGACGGCCATCTCTGGCGAGGACCGATCATAAACAGGGCCCTTGTGATTTGAAATGGTCACTAAATGAATGGTGGGCTGTCCAAGGCCACTGTGTGGCAGGAAACCGTGGCTTAACTGAGTCAGTTTTCTACTAGGAGAAGGAAGAGAAGTTGCATTTTGTTGTTCAGATGTGCATATGTGTGTGTGTTCGTGGATGTATGTGTGAATGTATATACAGACGGGAAGTTGAACAACTAACCTCGTGGTGCGACCAGAACAATCTGGAACTGAACACACTCAAATCCGTAGAAATGGTGGTAGACTTTAGGAGAAACCCTTCCATACTTCCAACTCTCACAATACTAGACCACGCAATATCAACAGTAGAGACCTTCAAATTTCTAGGTTCTACCATATCTCACGACCTAAAATGGACACCCAACATCAAAAACGTCATCAAAAAAAGCACAACAAAGAATGTTCTTTCTGCGCCAACTCAGGAAGCTCAAACCGCCCAAGGAGCTGCTGATCCAGTTCTACAGAGGAATTATGGAGTCTGTCATCTGCACCTCCGTAACTGTCTGGTTTGGCTCTGCAACCCAACAAGACAGACACGGACTTCAGAGGATCATTAGAACTGCAGAAAAAACAATGGCTCCCAACCTGCCTTCCACTGAGGACCTGTCTACTGCACGAGTCAAAAAGAGGGCTGGGAAAATATCTATAGACCCCTCGCATCCTGGACATAAACTATTTCAACTCCTACCCTCAAAACGACACTATAGAGCACTGCACACCAGAACAACTAGACACAAGGACAGTTTTTCCCGAACGCCATCACTAAAAACCATTAGCTAAACAAATAATTCCCTCAACACTGTCAAACTAGTTACTAAGTCTGCACTACTATTAATCTTCTCATCGTTCCTATCACCCATCTCCTCCCACTTATGCCTGTATGACTGTAACCTTGTTGCTGGTATCCTTAAGATTTATATTGACTGTTTCCCTATGACTATCATTAAGTGTTGTACCTTATGATTCTTGACGAATGTATCTTTTCTTTTATGTACACCAAGAGCGTATGCACCAAAGACAAATTTGTGTGTCCAATCACACTTGGCCAATAAAGAATTCTATTCTATTCTGTTCTGTTCTGTTCTGTTCTGTTCTGTTCCACTCTACTCTACTCTACTCTACTCTACTCTACTCTACTCTACTCTACTCTACTCTACTCTACTCTACTCTACTCTACTCTACTCTACTCTACTGTATTGTATTCTATTCCTTTCTTCCTGAGAGCATATGCACCGAAGACAAATTCCTTGTGTGTCCAATCACACTTGGCCAATAAAGTATTCTATTCTATTCTATTCTATTCTATTCTATTCTATTCTATTCTGTTCTATTCTATTCTATTCTATTCTATTCTATATATTCTAATTGCACACCATTTCTCCCCAAGTCTATTTTCCTCTGGAGCCGTGTCACAAGCCAATGCATTTTGCAAATATTTGTATGCAAGGCCCCGCTATGAACATTAGGGTGCCCAAATTTAGAACATACAAGATTTACAATCATTTCTTATATACCGAATCTGCGCGGCTTTGGGACTGGAAGACGCAAGGATACATCATATATGCAAACCGATTCCAGATGCCCGGCATTATAGCCGCACAGCCAGCGCAAAGCAAGGTTTTCCTGTCAACTTCTGGCTAATTCATAGCTAAGGATGGCCAGAGGGGAAATTACAACCAGCCAAGCTTGAGATTGGCTGCAAAAAAAAAAAAAAAAAAAAGCAAAATAAAATTATTCCTCTGGGTCACGAGTTCAAATCTTTGGAAAAGAGTAAATGCCAGCATGCGAATCTCAGGACCTGTTCACACATTGCAAGAAAAGCTCAGTTTGGAAGTTATTTCCTGGTCATGCTGAGACGCGGCTGTTCCTCTTTGTACAACAGGGAAGCTGCTGAAAACTGTAAAACTGAGGAGAGATATTCAGAATGGCGGCTGTCCGGCCTGGGAGACCACCAGGCATGGACCCTCGAAACTGGAAACCCAGATACGAAAATTGAAAAAAGGACAATCTCCTGGATGAAGTTGATAGCGAGCCAGTTCTGGATGGCTGCCCAGAAAGTGACATAGTGATGCCCTTGAAGGCCCAATGGACTGAACTCAACTCAAAGGCAACCTTGAGCGACAGCAAGGAGGATTCTCTAGATCGATGTTTCTTAAGCTTGGCAAGTTTATGAGGTGTGGACTTCAGTTCCCAGAATTCCCCAGGCAGCCTGCTTTAAGATGGGTGGACTTCCTCTCCCAGAATTCCCCAGCCAGTATGCTTTAAGATGGGTGGACTTCCACTCCCAGAATCCCCCAGTCAGCATCCTTTAAGAGGGTTGGACTTCGACTCCCAGAATTCCCCAGCCAGCATGCTTTAAGATGGATGGACTTCCACTCCCAGAATTCCCCAGCCAGCATGCTTTAAGATGGATGGACTTCCACTCCCAGAATTCCCCAGCCAGCATGCTTTAAGATGGATGGACTTCAACTCCCAGAATTCCTCAGCCAGCATGCTTTAAGATGGGTGGACTTCAATTCCCAGAATTCCTCAGCCAGCATGCTTTAAGATGGGTGGACTTCCACTCCCAGAATTCCCCAGCCAGTATGCTTTAAGATGGGTGGACTTCCACTCCCAGAATTCCCCAGCCAGTATGCTTTAAGATGGGTGGACTTCCACTCCCAGAATTCCCCAGCCAGTATGCTTTAAGATGGGTGGACTTCAATTCCCAGAATTCCTCAGCCAGCATGCTTTAAGATGGGTGGACTTCCACTCCCAGAATTCCCCAACCAGCATGCTTTAAGATGGGTGGACTTCCACTCCCAGAATTCCCCAGCCAGTATGCTTTAAGATGGGTGGACTTCAATTCCCAGAATTCCCCAGCCAGTATGCTTTAAGATGGGTGGACTTCAATTCCCAGAATTCCTCAGCCAGCATGCTTTAAGATGGGTGGACTTCCACTCCCAGAATTCCTCAGCCAGCATGCTTTAAGATGGGTGGACTTCCACTCCCAGAATTCCCCAGCCAGTATGCTTTAAGATGGGTGGACTTCCACTCCCAGAATTCCCCAGCCAGTATGCTTTAAGATGGGTGGACTTCAATTCCCAGAATTCCTCAGCCAGCATGCTTTAAGATGGGTGGACTTCCACTCCCAGAATTCCTCAGCCAGCATGCTTTAAGATGGGTGGACTTCCACTCCCAGAATTCCCCAGCCAGTATGCTTTAAGATGGGTGGACTTCCACTCCCAGAATTCCCCAGCCAGTATGCTTTAAGATGGGTGGACTTCCACTCCCAGAATTCCCCAGCCAGTATGCTTTAAGATGGGTGGACTTCAATTCCCAGAATTCCTCAGCCAGCATGCTTTAAGATGGGTGGACTTCCACTCCCAGAATTCCCCAACCAGCATGCTTTAAGATGGGTGGACTTCCACTCCCAGAATTCCCCAGCCAGTATGCTTTAAGATGGGTGGACTTCAATTCCCAGAATTCCCCAGCCAGTATGCTTTAAGATGGGTGGACTTCAATTCCCAGAATTCCTCAGCCAGCATGCTTTAAGATGGGTGGACTTCCACTCCCAGAATTCCTCAGCCAGCATGCTTTAAGATGGGTGGACTTCCACTCCCAGAATTCCCCAGCCAGTATGCTTTAAGATGGGTGGACTTCCACTCCCAGAATTCCCCAGCCAGTATGCTTTAAGATGGGTGGACTTCAATTCCCAGAATTCCTCAGCCAGCATGCTTTAAGATGGGTGGACTTCCACTCCCAGAATTCCTCAGCCAGTATGCTTTAAGATGGGTGGACTTCCACTCCCAGAATTCCCCAGCCAGTATGCTTTAAGATGGGTGGACTTCAATTCCCAGAATTCCTCAGCCAGCATGCTTTAAGATGGGTGGACTTCAATTCCCAGAATTCCTCAGCCAGCATGCTTTAAGATGGGTGGACTTCCACTCCCAGAATTCCTCAGCCAGCATGCTTTAAGATGGGTGGACTTCCACTCCCAGAATTCCCCAGCCAGTATGCTTTAAGATGGGTGGACTTCCACTCCCAGAATTCCTCAGCCAGCATGCTTTAAGATGGGTGGACTTCCACTCCCAGAATTCCTCAGCCAGCATGCTTTAAGATGGGTGGACTTCCACTCCCAGAATTCCCCAGCCAGTATGCTTTAAGATGGGTGGACTTCCACTCCCAGAATTCCCCAGCCAGTATGCTTTAAGATGGGTGGACCTCCACTCCCAGAATTCCCCAGCCAGCATGGCTTAAGATGGGTGGACTTCCACTCCCAGAATTCCCCAGCCAGCATGGCTTAAGATGGGTGGACTTCCACTCCCAGAATTCCCCAGCCAGCATGGCTTAAGATGGGTGGACTTCCACTCCCAGAATTCCCCAGCCAGCATGGCTTAAGATGGGTGGACTTCAACTCCCAGAATTCCCCAGCCAGCATGGCTTAAGATGGGTGGACTTCCACTCCCAGAATTCCCCAGCCAGTATGCTTTAAGATGGATGGACTTCAACTCCCAGAATTCCCCAGCCAGTATGCTTTAAGATAGGTGGACTTCCAGAATTCCCCAGCCAACAGACTTTAATTTCAGATTATGATATTAGTGGAGCAACACTAGATGTAGTCCACATCTTACTACCCATTCGTTTAGTCACCATTCAAAGTTACAGGCAGTCCTCGATTTACAACCATAATTGAGTCCAAATTTTCTGCTGCTAAGTGAGACTGTTGTAAATATATTCCAATTTCCAAGCACTCTGTTGTAGCTTCGAACAGTCACTAAATGAATGGTTATAAGTTGAGGACTACCTGTACTTTATAATCACCTAAAACAAATCAAAAATAAAACATCGCACAAAACAATCCCATTCAACTGATCCAGTAAGTCACAAGAAACCATTCTGAACCGCAGGCCAGGATCATGCATCTAGCTAAACCCTGATTTACAACATCCTGGTTTGTTAAATAAACCACAGTGTGCCCCAAGCCAAAATCAAGCAAAGCTCCATTATATCTCGACAACAACAAGAACAAAAAGCTGGCTGAAATTCTAGAATGTTGGTGTCGCAACGCAAAAAAAACCCTCCCTTTTCCAATTTGTGAAATATATCCTGTCTCCTGAGATTTTCCTGGAGTGTAACAGCAAGTCATAAACATTAAAAGTCTGAGAGTTTTTAACTTCAGGCCCCCTGAGAGACTTGGAGGGTAGGCGACAGAGCAAGTTAAATCAAGATTCTTCCCCTTTTGTTGCAAGAAAAATAAAGGAGGCAGGGAGACAAAAAAAAAATGAGATTTCTTGGAAGTAAAAGAAACAGCCACATAGGTAGTCCTCGACTTATGACCAAAATGAGCCCAAAATTTTTGTGGCTGAATGAGACATTTGTTAAGGGATGTTTTGCCCCGTTTTTGCCCCCTTCCTTGCTTGCCACCGTTGTTAAGTAAATCACTGCAGATGTTAAAGTCAATGGGGGAAAGCCAGATTCACTTAACAACCGTTTTAACTAACTCAATAACTGCAATGATTCACTTAACAACCGTGCCAAGAAAGGTCGTAAATTGTGGCAAATTTCACTTAACAAATGTCTCACTTTAGCAACAGAAACGCTGGGCTTAACTGTGGCCGCGAGGACGACCTCTACTGCAACGGTTGTAAGTGTGAAAAACAATCATAAGTCTCTTCGAATGGTCGTTAAATGAACTGTTGTAAGTCGAGGACTCTCTGTAGAAGTCACCTCTGGTTAACACAGCACCAGGCAGGAGTTGGAAGGCTCCACCATTTTGACTTTTTTTTTTTTTTAAACTAGATTTATATGCCGCCCTTCTCCGGAGACTCAGGGCGGCTTACAAAGCGTTAAGCAATAGCCTTCATCCTTTTGTATATTTATACAAAGTCAGCTTATTGCCCCCACAAACTGGGTCCTCAATTTATCTACCTTAGAAAGGGTGGAAGGCTGAGTCAACCTTGAGCCTTGGCGAGATTCGAACCCTGCAGTAATTGCAGGCAGCTGGTCTTAATAAGCTTAATAACAGGGTGCCTTAAACCCCTGTACTACCAAGGCTCTGTTAAGCACACACATGAATCAGCCAGAGTTAACATGTCAAGATGGATCTGGACATACTTGAACCCTGGACCCTATCTAACAAAATAAAATTCAATATAGAGAAAAGTAAAGTCTTACATTTAGGCAAGAAAAACCAAAAGGACAGATATAGACTGGGAGAAACCAGGCTTAATAGCGGTAACTGGGAGAGGGATCTTGGCGTCTTAGTGGACGACCAGTTAAATATGAGCCAGCCTTGTGCAGCGGCAGCCAAAAAAGCCAATGCAATCCTAAACTGCATTAACAGAGGGATACAATCTAGATCGAGGGAGAGACTAATACCGCTCTATAAAGCCTTAGTAAGACCACACCTAGAGTACTGCATCCAGTTTTGGTCCCCACACTATAAAAAGAGATGTTGAGACTCTAGAAAGAGTGCAAAGAAGAGCAATCTGGATAATGAGGGGACTGGAGGCTAAAACATACGATGAACGGTTGCAGGAACTGGGCCTGGCTAGTCTAGTGAAGAGAAGGACCAGGGGAGACAGGAGAGCATCTTCCAATATTTGAGGGGCTGCCCCAGAGAGGAGGAAGGGGGTCAAGCTATTTTCCAAGGCCAGACAAGGAAGAATGGATGGAAACTGATCAAGGAGAGATTCAACCTGGAAATAAGGAGGAATTTACTGACAGTGAGAAGAATCAACCCATGGAACAGACGTTGCCTTCGGAAGTTGTGGGAGCTTCATCCCTGGAAGCTTTCAAGAAGAGACTGGACTGCCCTCTGTCAGAAATGGTGTAGGGTCTCCTGCTTGGGCGGGAGGGGGTTGGACTAGATGACCTACCAGGTCCCTTCCAACTCTGTTAATCAGTTAAAACAATCCATTCTGGAGACACACACACACCCAGGCTCTCTGCTCTCGTAGCGCAATTAAAAGGTCCCATTAGGGCAGACTTCACAAGACAACGGATTAATTCACGATTCTTTACACACAATTACAGGCGGCCCTCGGCCTACGACCACAATTTCTGCTGCTGAGCAAAGCTGTTGTTAAGTGTCACGCCCGATTTTATCCTTGCCACTGTTACGAAGCAAATCATCGCGGTTGTTAAGCGAATCAACCTGTTGCTAAGTGAATCCGGCTTCTCCCCGCCCATCCCCACCCCCACCCCTCATTAACTCTGTTGGTCCAAATTCGGCTGGGAAGGTCACAACTGACAGTCACATGACCCAGGATGCCTCATCGCAAATACATGCCGACGGCTCGAATTTGGATCATGTAACTGTGGAGATACTTCCCTGGTCATTAAGTGAGGACTGGTTTCAAGTCACTTTTTTTCAGTGCTTTTGTAACTTTGAAGGGTTGCTAAATCAGAATCGGAATAGAGCTGGAAGGGGCCTTGGAGGTCTTCTAGTCCAGCCCCCTGCTCAAGCAGAAGATCCTATACAGTGGTAGGATTCAAGTAATTTAACAACCAGTTCTCTGTCCTAATGACCAGCTGGGGAGGCGCAGCTCAGTGGACATGTGACCGTGTGGGCGTGGCCAACTCAACATCACTCATGCCGATGGGCGCTTTGCCTTAGCTGTTACAATGTAACAAGGCTTAACCAGAGAGGCAGTTTCTGTAAGCAGGGCAATAAAGATTAGGCTAGAAATAACAGCAGAATGTTTCCTTCCTGCCTTCCTTACAGGATTAGCCCTGTAAAGTGGAAAAAACAAAACAAAATAAGATTTCTTCCAACAACCGGTTCTCCGAACTGCTTAGAAAGTTAACAACCAGGTTCTCCTGAATAGGTGTGAACTGGCTGAATCCCACCACTGATCCTATACCATTTCAGACAAGTGTCCATTCTCTTCTCAAAAACCTCCAGTGTTGGAGAATTCACGACTTCTGGTGGCAAGCTGTTCCACTGGTTAATTGTCCTCACCGTTATGAAATTTCTCCTCAATTCTAGGTTGCTTCTCTCCTTGATTAATTTCCATCTGTTTTTATTCTTGTAAGTCAAAGACTACCTGTAATTGTTATCTCCTGCCTAAGCAGGGGGTTGGACTAGAAGACCTCCAAGGTCCCTTTCAACTCCATGTCTCCAGAGTTTCCCTCGAAGCTGTCATTCCCAAAACAGAGGAGAACGTTATTAAACCGTCAATGACGGCCAGAAACTAGGAAGCGATGCTTCTGGCTCAAGGCTTCTGAATTGTTTTCTACAAATAAATTCCAGATATATTAGCCTTCAATTTCCATTCATCGCCAGCCAGGGAGCAACAAACAATGATTTTAAAAAAAAGAGAGAGAAAGGAATGCATTCTTGGCTAAGCCAGTCTGTTTCAGCAAACGAGGAAGAATTATTTCCTGGAAAGACATCCCGATCTAAATTTTTGGCAAATTGCATTTCGGGATAAATCCAATTGTTGTTCCCTTTATTTCGGGGGAGAAGGGGGGTGGAAATCATCCCCATCTGCTGCAAAGGAAGTTGCCCCTTTCTCTGCTAGGCTTGCAACTGGGCTCACTTACTAGAGCCGCCTGTTTTTTAGAGTGGTGTGCCCACTCAGAAAAGGGTTATCGATTTATCACGATCCACTGGCACCGGGACTCTTTTTGCTCATGGGGTATTTCAGTTCCAAGTGCACTGGCTTTCTAGAGGTGGGGTCTTCAATTCCCATACAGTTAGTCCTCGACTTACAACAGTTCGTTTAGTGACCATTCAAAGTTTCAACGGCACTGGAAAAAAAGCAATTTAAGGCTGTTTTTCACACAACTAGCATCCCCGTGATCATCTTCTTTGAATGACCCTGTAATCCCTTGCATTGGGGTGTGTCCTGTCCCCATACCACACACACACATACACAGACGGCCCGGAGTTAATAAAACTCTTTGATGATAAAGCTGGCAGCAACCCAGTGGCTAGCTGCCAATTCAGACTTTACTCACACAAAACAAAGATTAGACTGCCAGCATTCCGATAAAACAGGCAGAGTGTCAACAATACAAGGATTAGTCCAAATGCAGTCCGATAAAGCAGGCAAAGTCCAGTAACGCAGAGATCATGGAGTATTTCCGTTTTTGCTCGTCACAAACTGAACCGGCCACCACACCCACATTTATACCCTGTGGGGTGTGGTCCAGTGACTCAGCTAATCTCTGGCACGCCTTCCCCTCTGCTGTGCACGCTTCCCCCTGCGCCTCTGCCGAGGATCCAGCCAGCACTTATCTCCTTCGTCGCTGTCCACCTGTCGCTGCGGGGATGTGCTTGGCTCTGAGCCTATCGTTTGGCCTTCAGTGTCCTCCGGAGGCATTGCCAGAGAGGAGGGTCCTGGAGAGGGAGGCCTTGCCAACTCCTCCCCCTCACTCTCAGAGTCTGCATCTGTCGATAGCCCAGGCTCAGGCAACGGAGCCACAACAGGGTGGAGTCTGGGCAACTGAATGGAGCTGAGTGTTTACTGGCCGGATGCCCTTCTTGTCACCAATGCGGAGTTATATTCGGCAGATATATTCTTATTTTGCCCAGAGAGAGAAACATCTGCCTCTCCCTAGGATTGAATTCCTATAACTCATGTAGCATCCCCATGATCACGTGAGCAAAATTCAGATGCTTGGCAACTGGTTCATATTTATGACCGTTGGCAGTGTCCCTTGGAGTCATGCAATCCCCTTTTGCGACCTTCTGGCAAGCCAAGTTAATGGGGACGCTGGAGTCATCTAACAACTGTGTTACTAATGACCGCTTAACTACAGGGCTTCCCTTAACAACGGTGGCAAGGTAGGTCATAAAATGGGGCAAAACCAGTGGTGAAATGTAAAATTTGTTACTACCGGTTCTGTGGGTGTGGCTTGGTGGGGGGGGAGTAATGTGACTGGGTGGGCGTGGCCAACTTTTTTTTTTTTTTTAACTTTTAAAAGCATTTTTTTCTACAACCTTAAGAGGTTGCAGAAAAAAATGCTTTTAAAAGCCTCTGACGATCAGGCAACTCAGCTGGGATCGTCAGAGGCTTTTAAAAGCATTTTTTTTCTACAACCTCTTCAGCCGAAGAGGTTGTAGAAAAAAAATGCTTTTAAAAGCCTCTGACGATCCCAGCTGAGCCGCGCAATCATCAGAGCCTCTTTTTTTTTACTTCTAAAAGCATTTTTTCCGCCGAAGAGGTTGTAGAAAAAATGATTTTAAAATTTAAAAAAAAAAAGCCTCTGATGATTGCGCGGCTCAACCGGGCATGGGGGGGGCAGGGATGTTTGCTACCGGTTCTCTGAACCACCCGCCACCATCGCTACCAGATCAGGCGATCCAGTCCGAACTGGGAGCATTTCACCCCTGGGCCAAACTCACTTAGCAACTGTCTAGCTTCGCAACAGAAATCTTGGGCTCAAAACAGGGGTGAAATCCAGCAGGTTCTGACAGGTTCTGGAGAACCGGTAGCGGAAATTTTGAGCAGTTTGGAGAGCCGGCAAATACCACCTCTGGCTGGCCCCAGAAGTGGGGAGGGAATGGGGATTTTGCAGTATCCTTCCCTTGGAGAGGGGTGGGAATGGAGATTTTGCAGTATCCTTCCCCTACCACGCCCACCAAGCCACGCCCACAGAACTGGTAGTAAAAAAAAAAATTGGATTTCACCACTGGCTCAAAAGGTGGTGATAAGTCAAATTATTTACTTACAAGGATGACCATCCAGCCATGCCAAGTTCCTGCAACCGTTCATCGTATGTTTTAGTCTCACTTGATCTTTAAGTCAAAAACTTAAATGTGGGAGGATTCCCCCCAAAAATGCATTTTTTCCTTCTTCTTCTTCTTTTTTTTTTTTTTTCCTGTCTCGTGGGATTATTTCAAAGAAGATGCTGTCAACAACAGCCAGTTTGTTTCCCAAATCTTCTGGTCTCCATGCACAACATCTAAGACTTCGAGTGCTTCTGCTGATCAAAGCATCTAATGATGGACATCTGTGCCCATCATTCTCCAGGACGGAACAATGGTGAAGTCTGTAGCGTTGTGTTAAAAGTTCATATTCTGTGCACATTTCTCTTTCAACTGCTGGTATCCCTCAAATGAATCTCTATTTTATTAAAATTCTAACGTCTGTAACCTTTAACTGGGCGAATCGGTGCATCGCAGGGCAACAATTTTTGAACCAAGGTACCTCAAAGGGGCTGATTTACAGAACGCATCCAAAATCTAGGACCAATGGCACCTGCGGCATTGAAATTTGGCACATTTGATAAAATATTTTGTGACCTAAAGATGATCAGAATGCATTTTAAGACGTAATATGGGTAGTCTTCAACTTACAACAATTCATTTAGTGACTATTTGAAGTTATAAAGGCAGTGACAGAAGTGACTTATGATCGCTTTTCATACTTACGACCGTTGCAGCATCCCCACAGATCAAAATTCAGACACTTGGCTACTGACTCGTATTTATGACGGTTGCAGTGTCCCGGGGTCACGCGATCCCCTTTTGCGACCTTCCCACAAGCAAAGTCAAGCGGAAAACCAGATTCGCTTAACAAACGTGTCATTCACTTAACGACTGCAGTGATTCACTTAACAACCGTGGCAAGGAAGGTCGTAAAACGGGGCAAAACTTCACTTAACAACTGTGTCAGTGAGCCGCAGAAATTTTGGGCTCACTCATGGCCGTACGTTGAGGACTATCTGCACGAAGTATCATAAAAACATCTCTTGTGCTGATGTTTGACTGCACTGTAAGAGCCGTGGTGGCCCAGTGGTTAGGATGGAGTATTGCGGGCTGCTGACTGCCAGCAGTTTGAACCTGACCAGCCCATGGTCAGGTTGATTTAGTCTTCCAGGTAAAATGAGGACCCAGATTGTTGGGGGCAAGAGGCTGACTCTGTAAACGGCTTAAAGGGGGCTGCAAAACACTGTGAAGCGGTATATAAGTCTAAGTGCTAAGGAAGGAAGTGAAAAAAGGGAGGGAGGGAAATGAAAGAAGGAAGAAGAAGGGAGGGAGGGAGGGAGATGAAAGAAGGAAGAAGAAGAGAGGGAGGGAGGGAGATGAAAGAAGGAAGAAGGGAGGGAGGGAGGGAGATGAAAGAAGAAGGAGGGATGGAGATGAAAGAAGGAAGAAGGGAGGGAGGGAGATGAAAGAAGAAGGAGGGAGGGAGATGAAAGAAGGAAGAAGGAAGGGAGGGAGGGAGGGAGATGAAAGAAGGAAGAAGGAAGGAAGGAGGAAGGAAGGAAGGAGAGAGGGAGGGAGGGAGATGAAAGAAGGAAGAAGGGAGGGAGGGAGGGAGGGAGATGAAAGAAGAAGGAGGGAGGGAGATGAAAGAAGGAAGGAGGAAGGAGGAAGGAAGGAAGGAAGGAGAGAGGGAGGGAGGGAGATGAAAGAAGGAAGAAGAGGGAGGGAGGGAGATGAAAGAAGGAAGAAGGAAGGAAGGAGGAAGGAAGGAGGGAAGGAAGGAGGGAGGGGGGAGATGAAGAAGGAGGGAGGGAGGGAGATGAAAGAAGGAAGAAGAAGGGAGGGAGGGAGATGAAAGAAGGAAGAAGGGAGGGAGGGAGATGAAAGAAGGAAGAAGAAGGAAGGAAGGAAGGAAGGAAGGAAGGAAGGAGGGAGGGAGATGAAAGAAGGAAGAAGAAGGGAGGGAGGGAGGGAGATGAAAGAAGGAAGAAGAAGGGAGGGAGGGAGGGAGGGAGATGAAAGAAGGAAGAAGGGAGGGAGGGAGATGAAAGAAGGAAGAAAAAGGAAGGAGGGAGGGAGGGAGGGAGGGAGGGAGGGAGATGAAGGAAGGAAGGAAGGAAGGAAGGAAGGAAGGAAGAAAGGAAGGAAGGAAGGAAGGAAGGAAGATGAGAGAAGGAAGCCCGTAAACTGGCAAAAACAGTCACCACTATTGTATAAAAGCGACAACATTGTCAGCTCCCCTACACAGTGACCCAGAGCGACCGCAAGCCACTGCTTCTTAGTCAGTTAGCATCTGACTCTTGTATTAATTAATTGCTTTTATTTAAAAAGTCTGTATTTCAGTGGAAAACGAACGGCCGGGAGACAGAAAAGGGGGGGGGTGAAATCTCTTTTTTCTTGAACCGGATTTATTTTCCATTTCCTCCACCTGCCCCCCATTGAAAGGGGAACGGGCAGGAATTTCGGAGGGATATGTATTTAATTTTAGGAGGGAGAAAAGGAAAAGAAGACAAGCAGACACCCCTGAATATCAGACTCGCACATCTGTTGCGTCATTTGAAGTCCGGGTCCTTATTAATCAGACGTTTTTACAAGAGCTGGTTAGATTTCAAAGCAGGAGAAAAAAACATCCAGACAATTAAAATTATCCAAGCGAAGCTCTGATTCCTCAAAACCTTAAGACCGTCAGACGTTCCGGAGAGAAGGAAGAAAAATAAGGAATTATCTCACCGAAGGAGGCACGCATTTTAATTGTAGGAGCCACATCTAATATATATCTATATATCTATATCTATATCCATATCTATATCTATATCTATATCTATATCTATCTGTCCGTCTATCTATCTATCTATCTATCTATCTATCTATCTATCTATCTATCTGTATTTCTCTTTAGCCAGGTTCTACCTACGTAAACCAAGATATTATGCAGCCCTAGTTCAGTGAAATCACAATTCACTAGTTTCTGGGCTTTTTTTCCTTCTGGCAGCCAGGAAAAAAAAGGGGGGGCAATCACCAGGAGACGGTGAGTTCTAGTCACACCTTAGGCATGAAAGCCGACTGGGTGACTTTGGGCCAATCACCAGGAGACAGTGAGTTCTAGTCCTGCATTAGCCATGAAAGCCAACTGGGTGACTTTGGGCCAATCACCAGGAGACAGTGAGTTCTAGTCCTGCCTTAGGCATGAAAGCCGGCTGGGTGACTTTGAGCCAATCACCAGGAGACGGTGAGTTCTAGTCCCGCCTTAAGCATGAAAACCAGCTGGATGGCTTTGGGCCAATCACCAGGAGACGGTGAGTTCTAGTCCTGCCTTAGGCATGAAAGCCAGCTGGGTGACTTTGGGCCAACCACCAGGAGACAGTGAGTTCTAGTCCTGCCTTAGGCATGAAAGCCAGCTGGGTGACTTTGGGCCAATCACCAGGAGACGGTGAGTTCTAGTCACGCCTTAGGCATGAAAGCCGACTGGGTGACTTTGGGCCAATCACCAGGAGATAGTGAGTTCTAGTCCTGCCTTAGGCATGAAAGCCGACTGGGTGACTTTGGGCCAATCACCAGGAGACGGTGAGTTCTAGTCACGCCTTAGGCATGAAAGCCGACTGGGTGACTTTGGGCCAATCACCAGGAGATAGTGAGTTCTAGTCCTGCCTTAGGCATGAAAGCCGACTGGGTGACTTTGGGCCAATCACCAGGAGACAGTGAGTTCTAGTCCTGCCTTAGGCATGAAAGCCAGCTGGGTGACTTTGGGCCAATCACCAGGAGACGGTGAGTTCTAGTCACGCCTTAGGCATGAAAGCCGACTGAGTGACTTTGGGCCAATCACCAGGAGATAGTGAGTTCTAGTCCTGCCTTAGGCATGAAAGCCGACTGGGTGACTTTGGGCCAATCACCAGGAGATAGTGAGTTCTAGTCCTGCCTTAGGCATGAAAGCCGGCTATGTGACTTTGGGCCAATCACCAGGAGACAGTGAGCTCTAGTCCCACTTTAGGCACGAAAGCCAGTTGGGTGACTTTGGGCCAATCATCAGGAAACTGTGAGTTCTAGTCCCGCCTTAGCCATGAAGGCCAGCTGGATGTCTTTGGGCCAGTCCCTTTTTCTCAGCCCAGCCTACCTCACAGGGTTGTTGTTGTGGAGAAACTAGGAAGAGGAAGGTGTGCTGAATACATCTGCCACCTTATTTATAAAAATAACAATGGCGGAAAATAAATAAATCAGCTAAACAAGCCCCAGCTCAGGGCTTCCCCAAGCTGAAGAGACCTCTCAAATTTTCAGAAGCTTCGAATAGTTTTATTGTAATTCTCCATAGGAAAATCTCCATAAATTAAACCCTCTTGTGCAGTTCCCATGTTCCTCATTAATTAAGGTGGGTTTGCCTTTTGCAGGCATTCACGACTTCTGTTCAAAGGGGGAGGGGGATTCCTCACACATCTCCCATGGTTTCTGCATCTTGGGGGGGGTCTCCTTCAGAGTTCAGGGACCCCACAGTCTGATGGTCTATTTGCAGAAACTACATATCATCCAAGGGCTTGTATGGGAAGATCCCCACTCCAAGTCTCCATCCTTCTCTGTGAAGAGCAGCCATAAGCACCCACATATTGGGGGGCAGAGAGAGAGACAAGATGGAGACAACCCACAAAATGGGCGTTGTTATGTCACAATGGAAGATCTGCCCCTGACAGACTGGCCGGAGATGTCAGGACACAAGAGGTTGAGTTTACATTGTGATATCAGTCTCGCCATATTCCCCTAGTTTTAGGCCGTGTTTTCCAAACTTGTGGACTTCAACTCCCAGAATTCCCCAAGCCAGCATGCTAGCTTGGGGAATTCTGGGAGTTGAAGTCCTCCTACTTTAAAAGCAGCCATATTTGAAAGACCCCGGGCTACAAGATGGAGGAGGCAGAGAAATATATGAGAGAAATGTATTAACCCTTTTTCTCCTTAGTAGTTTTTAAGCAATATTTATCGGGAGGATGTATTCATGTGGAATTATAACATAGGCACCAACTGGGTAGCACAGTGATTCCCAACTTTGGCAACTTTTAAGACGGGTGGACTTCAATTCCCAGAATTCCCAAGCCAACTCAGCAACTTTAAGATATGTGGACTCCAACTCCCAGGATTCCTCAGTCGGCATGCTGGCTAGGGAATTCTGGGAGTTGAAGTCCTATTTTAAAAGCGGCCATATTGGAAAGAGCCTGGGCTACAAGATGGAGGAGGCAGAGAAACACATGAGAGAAATGTATTAACTGTCAGGTTTCGATGTTGTTTCAAATAAAATAAATTGCATTTCCAAACAAATAATCTTTGAAGAAATCTTTCATTTTATTAAGCACGACAACCTGTCCCCGATTGTGGCGTAGCCAACACTGACTTCCTGACCCCAAACCTTCCCTTTCCGTTCCCCAATTCTCTGCGTCTCATTGGCCATCTTCCAAATCACTCTCCCCATATCTACTACTTCAGCTCCCAGGAATGTCCCCCCTCCCATCTCATCTCCTAGGGGATATTATCTTCAGGGAAAATAAGTAGGTGAGAAGTCAAGCGTCCTCTTGCCAGCTGCCCCCTCTTCTCCTTATGTCAGCACTAGAGTAAATGCAGGTTGAAGTGCTGACATTAACCCTTTTTCTCCTTAATATGTACTTCTTAAGCAATAGTTATCGAGACGATGTATTCATGTTAAACTACAATATAGGCACCAACTGGGTAGCACAGTGATTCCCAACTTTGGCAGTTTTTAAAATGGGTGGACTTCAATTCCCAGAATTCCCAGACCAACTCAGCAACTTTAAGATATGTGGACTCCAACTCCCAAAATTCCTCAGTCAGCTGAGCAACTTTTAAGATATGTGGACTTAAGTCCCAGAACTGCCCAGGAAGCTTTTAAGACCCATGGACTTCCACTCCCAAGATTCCCCAGTCAGCATGCTGGCTAGGGAATTCTGGGAGTTGAAGTCCACACATCTTAAATTTGCCAAATTTCAGAAACGTAGAGTTAGGGCCTCCGCAGGTCTTAAATCTGGCCCCGCACGGAACAGACTTCCTATCCATTATGCAGGCCTGTAAAATTGGCCACTTTGCAGATTTAACAATTCCAATTTACAACCCTTCAGTCTCCCGGGATTACAACTCCCATCCTCCCCGACACGGAGTCAAGCTGGCTGGAGCCGAGGGGAAAGCGAGTCTAACTATGTTGGGAAAGCCCCCCACCCCCATCCCTCTTTCCAGGAATTTTGGCATTTCTGTTTGAGGTCTGTGGTCCCTCTTTAATTCCTCCTAACCCCATGTATTTAACCACAAAAATATCGTTTGGCTGCTAATGAACTCCTGTATTCTCCCAGGAGCTTGGAGAGCTCTCGCTTCTGCACCAAAATGCTGCTTACGGTGTTCCAGCGAGGATTAAACTGTCTTTTAATCTATGTATTTTAATGGCCATAAAAAGGAGGGAGGGAGGGAGGAGAGAAAGAAGAAAGGAAGGAAGGAAGGAAGGAAGGAAGGAAGGAAGGAAGGAAGGAAGGAAGGGGAGAAGGAAGGGAGATGAGAGAAGGAAGGTGAGGGAAGGAAGGGAGATGAGAGAAGAGAGGGAGGGAAGGAGGGAGGGAGAGAGAAGGGAGGAAGGAAGGAAGGAGAGAAGGGAGGAGAAAAGGAAGGGAGGGAGGGAGATGAGAGAAGGAAGGAAGGAAGGAATGAAAAGGGGAGATGAGAGAAGGAAGGTGAGAGAAGGAAGGAAGGGAGATGAGAGAAGAGAGGGAGGGAAGGAGAGAAGGAGGGAGGGAGAGAGAGAAGGGAGGAAGGAAGGAAGGAGAGAAGGAAGGGAGGAGAAAAGGAAGGAAGGAAGGGAGGGAAGGAGGTGAGGGAAGGAAGGAAGGGAGATGAGAAGAGGGAGGGAGAGAGAGAAGGAAGGAAAGAAGGAAAGAAGGAAAAAAGGGAGATGAGAGAAGGAAGGAAGGAAGGAAGGAAGGGAGATGAGAGGAGGGAGGGAGTGGGAGAGACAGAAGGAAGGAAGGAAAGACAGAAGGAAGGGAGGGAGATGAGAGAAGGGAGATGAGAGAAGGAAGGAAGGAAAGAAGGGAGATGAGAGAAGGAAGGAAGGAGGGAGGGAAGGAAGGAAGGAAGGAAGGAAGGAAGGAAGGAAGGAAGGAAGGAAGGGAGATGAGAGGAGGGCGGGAGTGGGAGAGAGAGAAGGAAGGAAGGAAGGAAAGACAGAAGGAAGGGAGGGAGGGAGATGAGAGAAGGAAGATGAGAGAAGGAAAGAAGGAAAGAAGGAAAGAAGGGAGATGAGAGAAGGAAGGAAGGAAGGAAGGAGGGAAGGAAGGAAGGCTGGGGCAAAACATTGCATGACACACCCGCACAAACCCAAACCGACCGAGCCTCCTTTCCAAAGCTCTCCAAATCACAGTGAACACGGGAAGGAGCTCAGCGGGCCTTTCGGTTTGTTTATCTGGAAGGAACTGATTCGCTCTCGTTGAAGCGTTACATTTCTATCAAAAGCATGTGCTACCCTCCCTTTAGATCACTTTCTCCCGTCTACATAATTCAGGACCATATGCCTGGGAGGGGGAGCAAAAGGAAAAGAAGAAGAAGGGGGGGGGAGAGAAGCAGAATATCAACAGTCAGTTTCGCTTGAAGCTTAACTCAGACACAAACACGTCCGCCCTCCCTCGGAGCCCGACACACAGACAGACGGCCTTCCTCTCCTCTTCCTCTCCCCTCCCTCTGAATCCACACGCCTTCCCCAAAAGGAGCAGGAAAAGCAGGGGAAATAATAAGAATGGAATAAAATAGAATAGAATAGAATAGAATAGAATAGAATAGAATAAGAATAAGAATAAGAATAGAATAGAATAGAATAGAATAGAATAGAATAGAATAGAATAGAATAGAATAGAATAGAATAGAATAGAATAGAATAGAATAGAGGAAGGAAGAATGGAATGGAATGGAATAGAATAGAATAAGAATTAGAATTAGAATTAGAATAGAATAGAATAGAATAGAATAGAATAGAATAGAATAGAATAGAATAGAATAGAGGAAGGAAGAATGGAATGGAATGGAATGGAATGGAATGGAATGGAATGGAATAGAACGGAACAGAACGGAACAGAACAGAACAGAACAGAACAGAACAAAACAGAGGATGGGGAGAGAATAGAATAGAATAGAATAGAATAGAATAGAATAGAGGAATGAAGAATGGAATGGAATAGAATAGAATAAGAATTAGAATTAGAATTAGAAATAGAAATAGAATAGAATAGAATAGAATAGAATAGAATAGAATAGAATAGAATAGAATAGAATAGAATAGAATAGAATAGAGGAAGGAAGAATGGAATGGAATGGAATGGAATGGAATAGAACGGAACAGAACGGAACAGAACGGAACAGAACAGAACAGAACAGAACAGAGGATGGGGAGAGAATAGAATAGAATAGAATAGAATAGAATAGAATAGAATAGAATAGAATAGAATAGAATAGAATAGAATAGAAAATGTGGAGTGGAGTAGAGTGGAGTGGGAGAGAAGGGGGGAGGGGGGAGAAGAGAAGAGAAGAGAAGAGAAGAGAAGAGAAGAGAAGGGAAGGGAAGGGAAGGGAAGGGAAGGGAAGGGAAGGGAAGGGAAGGGAAGGGAAGGGAAGAGAAGAGAAGAGAAGAGATGAGAAGAGTTGGAAGGGACCTTGGAGGTCTTCTAGTCCAACCCCCTGCCCAGGCAGGAGACCCTACACCACTTCAGACAAATGGTTATCCAACCTCTTCTTAAAAACGTCCAGTGTTGGAGCATTCACAACTTCTGGAGTTGTTCCACTGATTAATTGTTCTCACTGTCAGGAAATTTCTCCTTAGTTCTAAGTTGCTTCTCTCCTTGGTTAGTTTCCACCCGTTGCTTCTTGTCCTGCCTTCAGGTGCTTTGGAGAATAGCTTGACTCCCTCTTCTTTGGGGCAGCCCCTGAGATATTGGAAGACTGCTATCATATCTCCCCTGGTCCTTCTTTTCATCAAACTAGACTTATTCCAGAGTTCTCTGCTCTTACAGCTAGTCCTCGACTTACGACCATAACCAAGCCCAAAATTTATCTTGCTATGTGAAACATCAGTTAAGTGAATTTTGGTCCCATTTTTATGACTTTTCTTGAACACAGAACATAAATAACAGAGTCGGAAGGGACCTCGGAGGTCCTCTAGTCCCACCCCCTGCTCGAGCACAAGTCCCTATATCATTTCAGACAAATGCCGCGGATCTTAAGTGAAGCACTGCAGTCGCTAAGGTAGTCACATGGTTGTTAAGCGAATCTGACTTTCTCATCGACTTGGCATGTCAGAAGGTCGCAAAAAGGGATCGTGTGACTCCTGGGACACTACAACCGTCATAAATGTGAGTCAGTTGCCAAGGGTCCGAATGTAAATCACGCGACCACGGGGATGTTGCAACCGTCTTAAGTGTGAAAAACATAAGTCACTTCTTTTCAGTGCCGTGGTAACTTTGAAATGGTCACTAAATGAACTGTTGTAAGTCGAGGACTACCGTAATTACAGAGCCCTGCCATTGTCCCAAAAGTGCTTTTCCAAGAGGGAAGTGGACTTTCTAGTTTTGTTTTTTTTTCTTTGAAGACGTTTCGCTTCTCATCCAAGAAGCTTCTTCAACTCTGACTGAATGGTGGGGAATGGAAGTCAGAGCTGAGGAAGCTTCTTGGATAAGAAGCGAAACGTCTTCAAAGAAAAACCAGAAAGTCCAGTTGCCTCCTGAAAAAGCACTTTTGGGATAATCATGACCTGGAGGACTGGGAATCTCCGTAGACATTTATTCACTGAATAAATTAATTAATTGACTAGCCCTTTAAGAGAGAAACCTTACTTACATAGGGTATATACATACTCAGCAGTGAGAGGGTTGGCATCTTAATGGGTAGGTTCTTGGCACGAAGATCCTTTTCTGAAAATTCATGCTTGCTTATTGAATTTGTATCCTGCCTTTATATTTTTACAAATAATTAAAGGCAGCAAACATACCTAATGCTCCTTCCTCCTCCTCTTTTCTCCACGACAACCCTGTGAGGTAGGCTGGGCTGAGTGAGAGGGATTGGCCCAAAGTCACCCAGTCAGCTTTCATGCCTAAATTGGGACTAGAATTCACCGTCTCCTGGTGACTGGCCCAAAGTTACCCAGTCAACTTTCATGCCTAAAATGGGACTAGAATTCACCGTCTCCTGGTGACTGGCCCAAAGTTACCCAGCCAGCTTTCATGCCTAAAATGGGACTAGAATTCACCATCTCCTGGTGATTGGTCCAAAGTAACCCAGTCAACTTTCATGCCTAAATTGGGACTAGAATTCACCACCACCAGGTGATTGGCCCAATCACCCAACTGACTTTCATGCCTAGATGGCACTAGAATTCACCGCCACCTGGTGATTGGCCCAAAGTCACCCAAAAGCGTGCATTTACAAATGTCACCCAGTCGGCTTTCATGTCTAAGTTGGGACTAGAATTCACCATCTCCTAGTGATTGGCCCAAAGTAACCCAGTCAACGTTCATGCCTAAATTGGGACTAGAATTCACCGTCTCCTGGTGATTGGCCCAAAGTAACCCAGTCAACTTTCATGCCTAAATTGGGACTAGAATTCACCGTCTCCTGGTGATTGGTCCAAAGTAACCCAGTCAACTTTCATGCCTAAATTGGGACTAGAATTCACCACCACTGGGTGATTGGCCCAATCACCCAACTGACTTTCATGTCTAAAATGGCACTAGAATTCAACGCCACCTGGTGATTGGCCCAAAGTCACCCAAAAGCATGCATTTACAAATGTCACCCAGTTGTCTTTCATGTCTAAGTTGGGCCTAGAATTCACCATCTCCTAGTGATTGGCCCAAAGTAACCCAGTCAACTTTCATGCCTAAGATGGGACTAGAATTCACTGTCTCCTGGTGATTGGCCCAAAGTCACCCAGTCAACTTTCATGCCTAAATTGGGACTAGAATTCACCACCACCGGGTGATTGGCCCAATCACCCAACTGACTTTCATGCCTAGAATGGCACTAGAATTCACCGCCACCTGGTGATTGGCCCAAAGTAACCCAAAAGCGTGCATTTACAAATGTCACCCAGTCGGCTTTCATGCCTAAATTGGGACTAGAATTCACCACCACCGGGTGATTGGCCCAATCACCCAACTGACTTTCATGCCTAGAATGGCACTAGAATTCACCATCTCCTAGTGATTGGCCCAAAGTAACCCAGTCAACGTTCATGCCTAAATTGGGACTAGAATTCACCGTCTCCTAGTGATTGGCCCAAAGTCACCCAGTCAACTTTCATGCCTAAAATGGGACTAGAATTCATTGTCTCCTGGTGATTGGCCCAAAGTCACCCAGTCAGCTTTCATGTCTAAGGTAGCCCTAGAACTCACAGACTCTTAGTGATTGACCCAAAGTCAGTCAGCTTTCATGCCTAAGACAGGACTAGAATTCACCGTCTCCTGGTGATTGACCCAAAGTCACCCAAAAATGTGCATTTACAAATGTCACCCAGTCAGCTTTCATGCCTATGGTGGGACTAGAACTCACCGCCACTTAGTGATTGGCCCAAAGTCACCCAGCTGGCTTATACATTGAAGATGGAACTAGAATTCACACTTTCCTACTTTCCAACCTGGTACCTTAGACGAGGAGTCCCCAAACTTGGCAGCTTTAAGACTTGTGGACTTCAACTCCCAGAATTCCTCAGTCAGCATTGCTGAGTAATTCTGGGAGGCTGAGGAATTCTGGGACTTGAAGTCCACAAGTCTTAAAAGTGGCCAGGTTTGAAGAGACCTGGCCTAGGCTCCCTAGGTGCTCCCTAGGTGGCTCAGTGGCTAAGATGCTGAGCTTGTCGATCAGAAATAGGTTGGCGGTTCGAATCCCTCATATAGGTCTCCTGTGTGAGGAGGGGGTTGGACTAAATGACCTCCAAGGTTCCTTCCAACTCTGTTACTTATATTTCGAGAGGTCAATATACTATCAGCCCATGAGTGAAGAACCTTTTTTCCCCAAAAACAAACCATGGACCATCAGTAACCCCATAAGCCTCCATTTTTGGAATTTTGGGAAATTTGAAAGCTGGGGGTATGGAGTGAAAATCTTGCCCAGCCTCTGTAGGGCACCCCTTTCAGTCTCACCCAAAGGCCCCCCCGATTCCACCCACCTTTGCGTTCATATAGAGATCTTCCTGGACATATGACAACTGGGATCAGAAATCCATTGCTAAGTCGAGGCAGTTATTAAGCGAATCCATCGACAACCTCTGGTTGCCATGGCTACGAAGTGCACCACCATCCCAGTCGTTTTAAGTGAATCACAGAGTCCTTAAACGAATCCACTGACTTTGTGTGAAGTTTCCGAAAGATGCCCTAATTAATTCATGAGCCATGAGCCGAACTTCAAAAGAAATACAGTCATTTATTAGGAGCACCATTTCGGCAATATTCGGATGCAGTTAGAACTAATCCCACGTAGATTTACGTTCCCCTATGACCCTGTCTCTCCCCTCCTCTCTGGCCATGTCATAAATCATATTCTCCAATTAACCACTTTGGCTGGCTGTGAAACCTAACACCCTCCTTCTGCTTGCGGTCAGGAAGAATGTATGGAATGCACTTCAGTTAGGGAAATCAATCAGCTCTATCTGTTCTCCCTCCCTCCTGCTCATGGCAACTTGAAAGCTTTGCAAGTTGACACTTTGCTTTTGGGAAGGTCGCAAATGGGAGATGACAAATGGCTGCCTAGAGTCCAAATTTTGATCACGTGACCCCCCCCCCAGGGACGCTACGGCCGGTCGTAAATGGGAGGACCATTTGCAAGTCCCTTTTTTCAGCGCTGTTGTAACTTCCAACAGTCACTACATAAATTGTTCCAAGTCAAGGACTATCTGTTTGTTGCTTAGGCCCCCCCGAGCTGTTGAAACGGAGCCCTTTCTGCCTTTAAAGTACAACTGATTTTACCAGGCCTGGATATTCTTCCTTACCCTTAAGACATTTTGATGGGGAAAAAATTAAACCTGTTTAAAATTCTCTCCAGTTCGCAGTTGCATCATCTAAGTGCATCAACAAGGACGAAGGACAATCCTGTAAACAGATTTTATTTACTGATATATCTCCCTCTAACTCACCCCAAATGTCCCCGAAATAAATCATCCTGTTCTCCTTCCAATTCTATTTTTTTAAAACAAAAAACTGTGAAATATATTGGCTTTTAAGCAGAACCACATGCCTCCAACAGAACAAATTACATATTTTCTCTTTGCACAGGCCAGAATTTTCCAGATTAACCCAAGGAGCAAACTTTTAAGCTCTATGGATTTCACTTGTAAGGTCCAGAAAAGGCTTTAGTTTTTTTTTTAAAAAAACTTCCCATTTAAAGTCACAGGGCTTCAAATTCGTGCTTTTTTCTATTGGCTGGGCCTGCAAACTCACTGCTCCACGCAAATCCCATCATCCTTCCTAAAGATTTCCAAACTGGTATCCTTTCAGACTCCTTCAGATTGCTAATGCCAGGCGCGCTGAAGCTCATCGTGTGATTTTTGACCCGCTCAAAAGGAAAAAGAAAAAAGAACTCTTCGCATGCTCTATGGTAACCTCTCAACACCCTGCCACTTCCTTGCAGAGTCCTGGGGCATCAGAACTGGTGTAACTATACCAGTAAGGTGTAACTATAACTCTATACCAGTAAGGTATAACTATAACTCTGAGAGCAGGCTCTATCCACTGAGTAACCAGGGGGAAAACCGTTAGCTCGTTAAAAATGCTATTTTTTTTTCTTTTTTTAAAATAATAATAATTCTGGAGATAAATAATCCAGGAGGAATTGAAAAAGAGGGAACCCCTTCCTTTCCATCTTTTCCTTTCTCATCACATCTCTACTCCTTATACCAGTTCCATGGCTTTTAACCCCTTAATCCTCAAATTCCTGCCGGGATAAAACTGCATTACAGTTTTTCTCTTTTCAACGATTCGGAGAAGAAATCAAAACGCATTGTCCCATCGGAAGCATCCTGATCACTGCCCACCAAATTGCCACTCGCGTCGATGGCAGCTAAGAAGCCGCCTCAAACCCACCCACCCCCAAAAAATAACCTAGGCATAAAGCAATGGGAGACGAGGCCGGAGAGGATACAGCTTAAAAGGAGCCACAAATACGGGAGCCATCCGAGAGAATCAAGTCGCTAGTCCCTAAGGCGTGTGAAACACCCTTCTCGATCCCATCAGCGTTTTTTGGGGGGGATGCTTCCTAGCATTTCAATTCCCTTTTGCCCCTCCATAAACACACACACACACACACACACACACACACACACACACACACACACACACAAAGGTACATTTTATTTGTTGGTTTTTATAGTTCCCAGAAAGAGCAGAGAAAATAGAGAGAGTATAATTGGCTCAAAGTCACCCAGAGATTTTCTCTGACAGTGGGGAGGATTGACTGTGATCTCCCAGCTGGAGTTCCACTCTGGAATCCAGATCTCAGCTAATTAATTATTATCTCGGAGGGATAACTGTTTCCAAAAAGAACACGAAGTGCAAGATCTGGTTTTTTTTTTTTTCCCTTTCGCCCTTCTGCTTTGCACTTTCCCATCTGTGAAATGGGCGCGAAAGCGATTTGCCTTTTAGGATTGGCACAGGGCTGAGGATGACGACGATGACGATGATGATGATGGGGGAGCTTGCAATTCTTCCCCACCCCCCAGTTTCTGAACCCTAAGAGTATTTCCTCTCCCCCCCCCACAGGAGTTCTGCAGACACAGCCAGCAACCAACATTTGCACTGTAGCTATACAAGGCTATACAATTTGCATTGTGGCTATACTATGCAAAGACAAGCTCCACCAAAGGGGATTTTCCAATTTGGAGATTAGAAGAAAAGGGGGGGGAAAAGAGAGAGAGAGAAGTCATCCCAAGCTGTTTTTTTTTTTTTTTTAAAAATCATCTCCCCAAATCTGGCACCTTCCCCATCCATCCCACACCAGAGAGGGAAATGCACTCTGTACATTCTCTACAGCACTGTGACACATTTCAGAAATAAGCTTGATATTCAGATGGGAGAATCAGGCTATCGGTGGGCAGGCGTTGGGTTGGGGCTTGGATAGTAGGTAGGAAAAAAAGGGGATCTTTGTAGCGGGTGGGGGGGTGAGAGAGAGAGAAACTGAGACTTAGCTTAGGAGCTGAAAAGCTGTGCCTTCTCTGCAAACTTCGCCCCCCAAAAATTGGGGAGAGGGGTTTGGTAAGGCTACTATTTTGGAATGGGTAAGGGGAGATTCTGCCTTTTTTTAGGATTAAGAGCAATCCAGGGGAAACATTGGGTGTAAAATCATCTTCCCTTTGTCACTAGCTAGAGAAGGAAAGGACAGGAAAAAGGGAAGGGAAGGGAAGGGAAGGGAAGGGAAGGGAAGGGAAGGAAAGGAAAGGAAAGGAAAGGAAAGGAAAGGAAAGGAAAGGAAAGGAAAGGAAAGGAAAGGAAAGGAAAGGAAAGGAAAGGAAAGGAAAGGAAAGGATGGATGAAGAGGAGAGGAAAGGAAAGGAAAGGAATAGAAGGGGTGAAAGAGGAAAAAGGGGAGGGGAGGGGAGGGGAGGTGAAGGGGAAGGGAAGAAGAAGGGAGGGAGGAGGAAAAGAATAAGGAAAAAGAGAGGAAGGAAAGGGACAGAAAGGAAAGGGAAGGGGAAAGGAAAGGAAAAGGAAAAGGAAGGAAAGAAT
The DNA here is from genome assembly GCF_059756535.1 of Pantherophis guttatus. NCBI lineage: Eukaryota > Metazoa > Chordata > Lepidosauria > Squamata > Colubridae > Pantherophis > Pantherophis guttatus. The sequence goes on along the minus strand of NC_142069.1, from coordinate 4,294,016 downwards.
GGAAATGGAGGAAGAAGGGAGGAAAGGAAGATGGAAAAAGAGAAAGAATGGGAAAAAGGAAGGGAAGGGGAAGGAAAGGGAAGGAAAGGAAAGGAGAGGAAAGGAGAGGAAAGGAAAGGAAAGGAAAGGAAAGGAAAGGAAAGGAATAGAAGGGGTGAAAGAGGAAAAAGGGGAGGGAAGGGGAAGGGAAGAAGAAGGGAGGGAGGAGGAAAGAAAGAAGGAAAAAGAGAGGAAGGAAGGACAGAAAGGCAAGGGAAGGGGAAAGGAAAGGAAAGGAAAGAATGGAAATGGAGGAAGAAGGGAGGAAAGGAAGAAGGAAAAAGAGAAAGAATGGGAAAAAGGAAGGGAAGGGGGAGGAAAGGAAAGGATGGAAATGGAGGAAGAAGGGAGGAAAGGAAGAAGGAAAAAGAGAAAGAATGAGAAAAAGGAAGGGAAGGGGAAGGGGAGGAAAGGGGAGGGGGGGAAAGGAAAGGAAAGGAAAAAAAGGAAAGGAAAGAATGGAAATGGAGGCAGAAGGGAGGAAAGGAAGAAGGAAAAAGAGGAAGAATGGGAAAAAGGAAGGGAAGGGAAAGGAAAGGCTCCCCTTGCTGCCCACCAGAAAGAGAGCCCAACCGTGCCAATCTCCCCTCCCCTTCAAGCCCCCCCCCCAAAAAAACTAAGCCAATTGCTCACCCTTCTCCATGCCAACCGGAGCCCAACGGCCTCACCCTCCGGTCCTTCACCTCTCGGCCATCTCTCTCTCTCTTCCTCTCTCTCTCCCTCTCTCTCTCTCTCTCTCCCCCCCCCCCCCCCGAAAGACCCCCCTCCGGCGCCTGCTGCTTAACGGGCGAGGGCTCCGCGGCGTTCGCCCTTCGCTTAGCAAGGCGGACGGGCAGCGCGCTGTGTGTGTGCGTGCCTGCGCTTGTGTGTCCGTGTGGGTGAGTGTGTGTTTTAACAAGATTGTGTATTACAGCTCCGGGAGGGAGAAGAGAAGTCCTGCGGAAGTCAAGAGACCGCATCTCTCTCTCTCTCTCACTCTCCCCCAACCCAACCCCCCCCCCACCCCGTTTTCTTGCACTTGGGTCTTACACACACGCATACACACACGTGTGCACGCGCACAGCGCACACCCAGAGCCACATGTCCATCACTCACACACACACACACACACACACACACACTGGCGGAGTCATTGATTTGATTTTATTGTATTTTATTGCACATTCCTAGGTTCCCCCCACTCCCCTCCCTGCGCGCCCCCCACCCCACCCCCGCAAGGATTTTGATATCTCCGTTCGGATCAAAAGGAGCATCGCCTCCGGGTGGAAGCCAGCTTCCCCATGGCACAGCCCGGTCTGCCCTGTGTCCCCCCCCTCCATCCCCCGCCGGCCCCCTCCCCAAACGCCACTTTCCTCTCCCCCCCCTTTTTTAAGTTGCTTTCAGCCTCCCTTGCAGCCCGCCCCAACAAGAATGCCCCCAAAACCCCGGACACTCAAGAGGGGCAAAAAAAAAAAATACTTTTCATCCCCTGCCCCCCCCCATCACCCCTGAATTTGGACCCTCTCTTTTTTTTTCCCCTCCCTTCTCCACTGCTCTCCTGTCGCGCCACCCCCTTCCCCAAGCCCCCTCCCCAAAATCAAGGCAGGTGCATGCCGGCTACACCTGCCGCGGGGGTGGGGGGGGAGGGAGGGAAAAGGCGGCGGGGCTCTCGCTTACCTGGGAAGGTAAGAGATACTCCCCCTTTCCTCCCTGCCTGTCCACCCCCCGCCCCCCCCCACACACACACCTTTGCTCAACCCAGGCGCCGCATTGACACTGCAGATGGTGTCTCGGGTGTGGGTGCGCTCGCGTGTGTGTATGTGTGTAGTCAGAGTGCACACTGCGTGTGTGTGTATCCACACACACACAAGCACAATGTAAAAGGCTTGTGTGTGTGTGAGTGTATAGATTGTGTGTGTGTGTTTGACACACGCGTGCACAGAGAGCGGGGGGGGGGAGAGACGGAGTGTGGCAAGCCCCTGCACTCCGTCTCCTTCGCTCTCTGTGCACGCGTGTGTCAAACACACACACACACACAAACACACACACACACACACACACACGCATTTATATATACACACACAAATGAATTAAATGAATTTTTCTTGCAGGCGGCCAAACACCACCACCCCAGAGATATTTTTTTTCTTTTTTAAAAAAATCATTCAGATGCTTTTTCTTTCTTTCTTTCTTTTTTTACCTTTGCTCCTGCAGCCGGATCCGTCAAGCTCGCTCGCAAGGAAGGTCCTGCTTTTTTTTTTTTGGCAAGGAAAAGCGCCGCTTTTACGATCCCCTTCGCGGAGGCTGTTCGCAACACCTTTGGCAGGAAACCGCCAGCAGGTGACGGCCAGAGCCCGGTTGGCAGAAAGAGACGAGCCCCCCCCCACACACCGTCGCCCCCTACCCACAAAAAAATAAAGATCGCAAAAAAAGAAAAAGAAAAAGAAAAGAAAAAAGGGGGTGTGTGGAGGAAAAAAAGAGGTAGAGCCAGGAATCCTCGCCCGGAGACCGATCCGATCCGATCCTTCCTTCTTTCCTTCTTTCCTTCCTTCCTTCCTTCCTTCCCGATCGCTCGCTCGCTCGCTCAGCCCGGCCAGCCGGACGCTGGGGCTCGATCCGGCGGCGGCACGGCGCTGCTGCCCCCACGGCGACACACTCTCTCTCTCTCTCACTTGCCCATCTCCGCCGGGCTCGCTGCTACTCCTTCTCCTCCTCCTCCTCCTCCTCCTCCTCCTCCTGCTTGCTTCGCCCGGGAAGGGAAGCCCCACTGCAGCGATCTACCGCCTGGCCAAACGGCTTTCAAGCGGCCGATCTCTCGCCCAGGCTAGCCATGGATGGGGGGGTGAGACCCCCACCCCAGCCCCACCCCGGCAAGTCCAGAAATCGTGGGGTGGGTGGGTGTTGCAACCGCTGCAAACCCCGCTGCAAAAATTAAAAATATAATAATAATAATGCAAGCAGCAAGCAAAACGCGGTGGAGTTTTTCTCTCTCTCTCTCCTCTTTTTTTTTTCCTTCTCTCTCTCTCTCTCTCTTTTGCGCTTATGGGGAAGCAGGAAATATCCTTGGCAACCGGGGCGGGAAAAAGGGGGGAGAGAGAGAGAGAGAGAGAGAGACGGGCTGCTGGATTTCTTGCTGGCTTGCTTGGCGACCCGGAGCTCAAGGGGAGCTGGGTTGGGGTCGCTGCGGCTGATGCTGGAGCTTTGGCCGCCGGGGATGGCGGGCGCCTGGCCGATGCATGCCTTCCTCCTCCTCCTCCTCCTCTTCTTCCTCCTCCTCCTCTTCCTCCTCCTCCTCTTCCTCCTCTTCTTCCTCCTCCTCCTCCTCCTCCTCTTCCTCCTCTTCTTCCTCCTCCTCCTCCTCTTCCTCGCGCTTGGACCTCCCTTAAGTCATGGGGCTCCCCTGCGTAAAAATGTCAAGCAGGTCCTTAGGATAGGATGAGGCTGGTCGGGGCGACTCCCGTCTTGCGCAGCATCATCGCTGGACCACCAACCCTTCCTTGCCTTAAGGGTGCCCGACCGTGTGGCACACGCTCTCTCAAACCCACGGAAAGTTTGCCGGCATCCGAAACAGCGGCGAGGAAAGCGCCCTTGCCCCGCCGCAGCTTTTCCTGCCGCTGCTGCTACTGCTGCCTGCCTGGCTGGCTGGCTGGCTCCGATCGTCAGCCGGTTTTCTCCAACCTGATTGGGCTAATTGCGAAATCGCCGCGCCGCCGAACGTGGTGGGGAGGAGGGACGTCGAGGGGGGGTGTGGGGAGGGAGGGAGTAGGGGGGGAGAGAGAGAGAGAGAGAGAGGGAGGGGGATGGAGGGAAGGGCAGCTGCTGTCACACAAACATACACACACACACACCTCTCTATCTTCTGCTCGTGGGAATCTCTTGTGCTGGGAGACTTCTATGGGGCAGGCAAGACGGGCAAAGCTGGAGTTGGCCAGGGTGATTTTTTTTAATGGTATTTTTATTGTTAAAGAATAACAGGAAAAAAAAACCAATACAAAAATCAATAATAAAGAAAGAAAATTTTTTCCCCCCAACGTGCTATACAAATGGAAAGGAAGTTTTAGGAAATTATAGTCTTCAATTCTTCCAAAAATCTCTTCGATAGGGTACTGGCGCCGATTCATCCAATCTCCCAAGTGCAAAGTCCACAAATGGTTGCCAGGGTGATTTTTTTTTTAAAAAAAAATTATTGATATTAATATGGATTACTGATATTAATAAAGAGGGATGCGGTGGCTCAGGGGCTAAGACGCTGAGCTTGTCGACCCAAAGGTCGGCAGTTTCAGCGGTTCGAATCCCTAGCGCCGCGTAAACGGGGTGAGCTCCCGTGACTTGTCCCAGCTTCTGCCAACCTAGCAGTTCGAAAGCATGTAAAAAATGCAAGTAGAAAAAATAGGGACCACCTTTGGTGGGAAGGGAACAGCGTTCCGTGCGCCTTTGGCGTTGAGTCATGCCGGGCACATGACCACGGAGACGTCTTCGGACAGCGCTGGCTCATCGGCTTTGAAACAGAGATGAGCACCGCCCCCTAGAGTCGGGAACGACTAGCACAGATGTGCAAGGGGAACCTTTACCTTTACCTTTACTGATATTAATATGGATCAATAATATTATTTATTAGATTTATATCTCGCCTTTCTTGCTTTGTAAGTAACTCCAAAGGGGTGAACATAGATAATGCTCCTTCCTCCTCCTCTTTGCCCCACAACAATTCTGGGGTGGTGGGTTGGGGCGGTGAGAGAAGGGGACAAAGTCAAAGTCAAAGTCACTCAAATGGATTGCATGCCTAAAGCTGGACTAGAACTCACAACGCACTGAAAAAAAATGACTTTTATGATTTGCATGCCAAAGGCAGGACTAGAACTCACAGTCTCCTAGTGATTGGCTCAAAGTTCCCCCAGCCCACTTACATGCCTAAGGCAGAACTAGAACTCACAGTCTCCTGGTGATTGGCTCAAAATTCCCCCAGCCGGTTTTCATGCCTAATGTGTGACTAGAACTCACCATCTCCCTGTGATTGGCCCAGTCTCCCAGTTGGCTTTCATGCCTAAACTGGAACTGGAACTCACCATCTTCTGGTGTTTGGCCCAAAGTCACTCAGCTGCCTTTCATGCCTAAGGCAGAACTAGAATTCACAGTCTCCTGGTGATTGGCTCAAAGTTCCCCCACAGCCAGGTTTCATGCCTAAGGTGGGACTAGAATTCACCATCTCCTGGTTTCTAGGCCAGCAGCTTAACTACTAGGCCAAATTGGCTCTCATTACATCTTATCTCAGGTTAAACCACAGACAGGTGAATCTATTTGGGGTGATTTGGGGTGGCTTTCTGAAATTGGCCCAGGAGGTGGCGCCTATTCTTGGGCCAATATGGAGTTGCGATAGCTTTCTGGTCACTTCCTGTGTGGTTGATCTGCCTTCTTGGAAATCCTTAAGTGTTTTGACCTAGGCTTCCTTAGAAAGTATACAGCACAATCTTAGTCCCGGCAAACCTCTTTTATTCATACGGCTGTGAATTATTGTCATTCCCAGTCCGAAAGGCTTCAAAAACAGTCTTTCAGGGGAGTGTTTACAAACACCCACCTTATCTCCCTTGGAACTCTTCCAAAGAGCTAATTGCCAGGCTCAGGACAAGGCCAAACTTAGCACAGAGTCACAAACAGAACTTTTCCAAAGCTTTAACTGACCAGATGAACTAATTGCTTCCTGCAAAGGCTCCCGTCCCGTTCGCTCCTCTTTTATGTCTTATGGGAGGGGCCAATCATCTCCAAGCCTTACTCCCAAGTCGACCCTGTTTCCTTAATTGTTCTTGTCTCCTGGCAGCTCTGCACATGCACACACTGGGAACAGGCTCCCGCTGTTCTTCTGCCTCACTGATGTCAGACTCCGGAGACTCCGGAGGCAGCAAAGAACTACCAGATGGCCTTGGCCCCGTCTCTGTCTCCAAATCAAGAGCCCTCGTCTGAGCCTTCCCCAGACTCCAGGACTGGCCCACGTTCCTCCCCAACCTCCTCACTGTCCGAATCTGCTGCCGGCTCTGCTGGCCACTGGTGGCCACAACACTAAGCCCCAGAATCTCCTGGTGGCCTCCCTACCTATCCATCCATCTATATCTATCTATCTATCATCTATCTATCATCTATTTTATCTATCTTATCTATCTTATCTTATCTATCTATCTATCTATCTATCTATCTATCTATCTATCTATCTATCCATCCCTCTATATCCATCTATCTATCTATCTATCATCTATCTATCTATCATCTATCTATCTATCTATCATCTATCTAACTATATCTATCTATCCATCCATCTCTATCTATCTATCTATCTATCTATCTATTTATCTATCATCTATTTATCATCTATTTATTTATCTATCTATCTATCATCTATCTATCTATCATCTATCTATCTATCTCTATTTATCTATCTATCTATCCATCCATTCATCATCCATCTATATATATCTATCTATAGCGATGAGGCTGAGGAAGAACATGGGCCAGTCCTGGAGGCTGGGGAAGGCCCAGATGAGGGCTCTGCATCGGAGGCAGAGATGGGGCCAGGGCCATCAGGGAGTGATGTGCGGACTCCGGAGCCTCCAGAGGCTGACAGCAGAGAGGCAGAGGAACAGGAGGAGCCTGTTCCTAGTGCACATATGAGAAGAGCTGCCAGAAGGCAAGAGCAGCTAAAGCAAAAAGGACGACTCGGGAGTAAGGCCAAGAGATGATTGGCCCCTCCCATAAGGCTTAAAAGACCAGCAATGGCTCTTGGCCTCTTTGCCGGAAAACAACGTTGAGAGATTTGCTTCTTGTTTCACTGTATTCAGTTCTTGTCGGCGTCTTCTGCGTCTGAACTTTTGCCAAGAGAAGCCTTTGGCAGTTTGCCTAATTATCCCAAGGTCAGAGATAAACTGAAGAATGGTGTTCTGAGGACTTTGCTTTCCTTTCATTTGGAATAAGCTGAGAATGAGTTAATTCTCAGCTGTTTTAATAAAGTCTGTTTGTTTTCGAACTGTTTGAATTTAATATAACTACTTGGGCCTGGGTCACAACAATGGCAGGGACCGGCTGTGCGTGCATTTAAATATTTTTGGAGAGGGCTTATTACCAGGGGGGTACTTATTTTAACGCATGCACTCAAAAGCCCAATTGGGCTTATTATCAGGGGATGTCTTATTTTTGGGGAAACAGGGTGTTATTATGATGTCCCTTTTTGAAAAAAAAATGCTGATACCTGTTTTAATTCTTTGCAATACACAGAGCATCTTGGACATAAAGGCTGGTTCTGAACATGGCTTGTTCTTATGTGGGAACAGGATTATCATAGCTACAACACAACAGATTACGTTGCCATCTCACTTCCTACACAATGTTTGCCAAGGCAGCCTGGTGAAACGACAGCACGAGAGAGAGAGAGAGAGAGAGAGGGAGGGAGGGAGGGAGGGAAGGAGGGAGAGAGAGAGAGAGAGTTTTTCATATTTTTTTCAACTTTCCACTCTAGTGGGACGTCAGAATGCAAAGGGGATACAAAAGGCTTCAGGACTCTGTCCATCAGCCGGAGAGTCACACATTTGTGAGATGGGCAGCCGTACAAATTCGAAAACTAAACTAACTAAATAAAATAAAGTCCCAACAAATCGGTTTTTCTCAAGCTCAGCAACCTGAACATGCACGGACTTCAACTCCCAGAATTCTTGGAACGACGGCTGAGGAATTCTGGGAGTTGAAGTCCGCCCATCTTAAAGCATTAATGACTGGGGAATTAATTCCAAAATCATTTCCAGGCAGAATCTACAGCATTTCCCAACTCAGTTTATACTGAGTTTATACTCAGTGTTATTCTATATTTTCTGTGTCCAGCCACCTAAGTTTCACCCAAAGGAACTGGTGGAGAATTGAATACAGTTAGTTCTCAATTTACGACTGTCTTTTAATGACCGAAGTTACAACCTGAACTGAAAAAAAAAAGTCACTTGTGACCGTTTTTCACACTTACGACCATTGCGGCACACCACAAAGTCACGTGATCAAAATTCGGATGCTTGTCAACCTGGATAGCTCAGCAGACTAATGCATTGTAATTTAACTCCAGCTGTCTGCAATTAGTAAGTTCGAATCTTGCCAGGCTCAAGGTTGACTCAGCCTTCCATCCTTTCTAAGGTAGGTTAAATGAGGACCCAGTATGTGGAGGCAATAAGCTGACTTTGTATAAAATATATAAAAGTATGAAGGCTATTGCTTAACGCATTGTAAACCGCCATGAGTCTCCGGAGAAGGGCGGCATATAAATCAAATTTAAAAAAAACTGGCTCGTATTTAGGACAGTTGCAATGCGATGTCACCTGATCCCCTATTATTGCAATCTTCTGACAAGCCAGATCCACTTAGCAACCGTCTTATTAACTGAACACCTGCAGTGATTCGGTTAACGAGTAACGGCGGCAAGCAAGGTTGTAAAATGGGGCAAAACTCAGTTCTGTCTCACTTAGCAATGGGAATTTGGGGCTCTGTTGTGGTCGTAAGCCGAGGACTGCCAGCATAGAAGGGGAAAAAAAATACATCCACTCTGTTAATTTATCGCTCTGCATCCGAGCCCATTGGCTCTGAAGCCCCACCAATTATGCTTTCTAAGAAGGACATTTACCCTTTAACTGTTATAGTCAATTTAAATTACAGTTGACCTTTCCAAGTATTCTCCTTGTTTCTTCTTAGAACAATAATATTTGGTCCCTTTAGGTTGTGGAAAATCATCGCATTCACAGGTCACCGTTACAAGACGTGAGCAATCATTGCTACGCAGCTGTGTTTCCCAACCTTGACCACTTGAAGAGGTGTGGACTACGACTCCCAGAATGCCCCAGATGGCTGGGGCATTCTGGGAGTGGAAGCCCACACCTCTTCAAGTGGCCAAGGTTGAAAAAGCCTGCTATATACTATTTCAAACAGAGTTGAAACACAGTTATGCAAGGGTGGGCTTCAAAAATTTTAGCAAGGGGTTCTCTGCCTGATTGCTGGGTGGGCGTGGCCATGGTGGGCGTGGCCTAGTCAGCCTCCTGCACCATGGCGGGTGGGGGGGCGTTTTTGGCCTCCCCAGGCTCCGGAGGCTTTCCTCAAGCCTCCGGGAGAGCGAAAACGGCCTCCCCAGGCTCCGGAGGCCCTCTGGGGGCCAGAAATGGGCTTGTTTCCTGCCTTCCTGAACTTCCTGTAGGCTCATTTTTCACCTTCCCTGAGCCTCCACGCCAGTGGTGGGTTGCCCCCAGTTCGGAGTAGTAAAACCGGTGGGAGGCTCCGCCCACTGACCCGGATGTCATCATAGGTAATCTGCGCATGTGCAGAAGAGTGCGCAAGGGGGCAAGTGATGCGAACCGGTAGTAAAGATAAGTAGAACCCACCCTTGCTCCGCGCATGCCCTGCACTTACCTGCATCCAAAATGGGCCACGTGGAGACTCCTGGGAGGGGAGGGGTGGGGTGGGAGGGGCCAGATAAGAGTGGGATTTGGGGGTTCTCTTAACTGCACAGAATCTTTGCTAGATTTTCTCCTGAACCCCCAGTAGCCCACCCCTGCAGTTATGGATGGACAATATCAGTTATATTAATCATTTATAAACATGGCAGCTCTACAGAAACTCCAGATATAGAGGCACCTTCTTTCACATGTGGTGGACATGCCCTGAAGCAAAAGGATATTGGAGTAAGATCAGGGGATGGTTACAAGAAATAATTGGGGAAGATATTGAATTGACACCGGAAATATTTCTCCTGGGAATAGTAAAGAAGCCATATGGAAAAGAAAAGATTCATTTAATAATACATATAATTACAGCTGCTAGATTGGCCTACGCACAATATTGGAAAGAGAAAACCCAGCCACCAGAAGAGCTTATAACTAGGAAAATATTGGAGTGCGCAGAGATGACCAAATTAACCCATGAAATAAACGATGATGAGAATGCAGAATACTATACCATGTGGGAAAAGTGGTATGAGTGGATGAACAATAAAATGAAAGGAAGAGAAAAAGGTGTGTTAAATAAAAGTAAAAAGTAACCTAAATGACACCAGAAATATATTTTGTATATAGTTAAAAACACTGCACATCCGATATTAATGGAAATGTAAATATATATATGTTTATAAATTCAATAAAATTTCTTTAAAAAAAAAAAAAAAGAGGCAGTCTACCTTGGAATTCCACTCCCTGGGCGGTAAGAATTGAAAAAAATGTGATTCCTTTCCTACCCAGCTAGGTGGCACTAGAGAGCCCACCTTGGCTACTTTTGAAAAACTAAACCAAGTTGGACCTGATTGGTAGCCAGCGGTCAGATATGACAGGAATGTGGATGGGAGACCACAAAGAAATCCTCAGAACTGTTGATTGGAAAGTGGAAAAAAATCATCCTGGAAAAATTATTGCCAGGTGATAGGGAATTGAACAATGATTGGGGCCATTTGACCATGATTGAAACCAAGATCGGCGGGAGATAAAACTAAGGTAGGGAAAAATAACAGAATAACAGAGTTGGGAGGGACCTTGGAGGTCTTCTAGTCCAACCCCCTGTTCAAACAGGAGAGATTATATCATTTCAGACCAATGACTCTCCAGTCTCTTCTGGAAAACTTCCAGTGTTGGAACATTCACAACTTCTGGTGGCAAGTCGTTCCGCTGGTTAATTGTTCTTACTGTCAGGAAATTTCTCCTTAGTTCTAGATTGCTTCTCTCCTTGATTAGTTTCCCTCCATTGCTTCTTGTCCTGCCCTCTGGTGCTTTGGAGAATAGCTTGACTCCCTCTTCATTGGGGCAGCCCCTGAGATATTGGAACACTGCTATCATGTCACTCCTAGTCCTTCTCTTCCTTAGACTAGACATACCCAGTTCCTGCAACCGATCTGCATATGTTTTGGCCTCCAGTCCCTTAAAATCATCTTTGTTGCTCTTCTCTGCACCCTTTCTAGAGTCTCAACATCTATTTTATATCATGGCAACCCAAACTGGATGCAATATTCCAAGGCATGAAAGGAAAGAAGAGAAGAAGAGGGTTGACTACAATAAAGTAGACGTTTCGGACACTATTATTTTTTATTATTATTATTTAATTCATATTCTATGCCGCCCATTCTCCGAGTACTCTGAGCGGCTTACACCAAAGACAGTCCTCATTTTACCCACCTCGGAAGGATGGAAGTCTGAGTCAACTTTCAGCCGGTGAGATTTGATCCGCTGATCTGCTGAACTAGCAATCAGCTGAAGTAGCTGCAGTACTGCACCCTAACCACTGCGCCACCTTGGCACTATTGGACAGAGGTGGGGAACGATGACCCCTTTATGACTTGTGGACTTCAACTCCCAGAATTCCCGAGCCAGCCTTTCGTGACCTTTTGACATGCTGGCTCAGGAATTCTGGGAGTTGAAGTCCACAAGTCATAAAGGGGACATCGTTCCCCACCCCTACTACAAGAACCAGGTCTTGGGAAACATCTACCTCTGCGGTCACCAGCAATAGCAGTATCCCTTAGACTTATATACCATTTCACAGTGCTTTTACAGCCCTCTCTAAGCTGTTTACAGAGTCAGCGTAATGCCCCCAACAATCTGGGTCCTCATTTTGCCCACCTTGGAAGGATGGAAGGCTGAGTCAACCTTGAGCCTGGGGAGATTCAAATTGCCAAATTGCAGGCAGCCGGCAGGCAGCAGAAGCAGCCTGCAGTACTGCATTCTAACCACTGTGCCACCATGGCGCTAAAGCTTGATGGCACAAAGTCCATCAGCATGAAGATAAAGTAAATCAAAGTAGAGCTGGAAGGGAGCTTGGAGGTCTTCTAGTCCAGCCCCGTCCTCAAGCAGGAGAGCAAGTCTGGTGTCAGACTGCGGTGCTATCTCAAAATTAAATGAATTTCCAAACTGCCAATCTTTAAGGAAATCTTTCCTTAATTGAGCTCAGCCACCGGATCATGACTCCGCGTGGACAAGACTGACCTTTTGCCTCCCAATCCCTCCCTTTCCGATCCCCAAATCTCTGCTTCTCATTGGCTGTCTTCCAAGTCATTCTTCAGACTTCTTTTCCTCGTCATTTCCCAGGAATGTGCCCCCTCCCCTCATTTCCACGACAACCGGGCTTCAAAGGGATTTAGCAGGCAAAACTTTCAGAGTTTATCTTTCGCTCTCCTCTGCTCTCTCTATGCCAGCGTTGAAACGCTGACACCTGGCCTATACCATTTCAGACAGGTGACTGTCCAGAATCTTCTTTAAAACCTCCAGCGAACTTCTGAAGGCAAGCAATTCCATTGGTTGATTGTTCTCACCGTCAGGAAATTCCTCCTTAGTTCCAAGTTGCTCCTCTCCTTGATCAGTTTCCATCCGTTGTCTCTTGTCCTGCCTTCAGGCGCTTTTGACAAATACGTTGACCAAGGAGAAGAGGATGGACAGCAGCTAAGTGGATGGACTTCATTAAAGCAGTTATGAGTTCACCCTTGCAAGGATTCTGGACGAAATCTATGACGGCCCCTAATCAAGTCATCAATCCATCCGTCTAATAATAACGATTAATTCTGCCATGCTGGAATTGTAGAGAGGGGGCTAGTTTTTAATTATTTGGAAATAAACTCTTAGGCAGGCCGTGGTTTTTTGTTTGTTTTTGTTTTTTTTGACATGACTGCTTTCTGCCAATCATACACGCTTTTACTGCTTTCTCGAAAAACCGCTCCGGCCTACGCATGTCACTATTATTCCATTACTGTTTCTATGCCCAGCGAGAGAAAAAAAAATCACAGTTCATATTTTGCAAGAGTTTTTATACATGCAGAACGCAGCCTGAGGTGCAAAGTCGCTCCATAAAAGAGGCCATCCTTGTCGCCTGAGTAGTTACGTGGGGACGGTGGTCTTAGAAAACATAAATAAATAAAGTGTTGGCTTGTGCCAATGAGGGTGGGTGAGCCAGGAGAGTGCAGAAGGGAGTAGCCTAGTCTGGTTGCGGTAAAACCAGACCGGTGAAAGCATTTTTAATCTGATATCTTCCAGATCGGTTGGGTTGTCCAAATGGAAAAGAGAGACTTTGAGAAAGAACGCAGTGACAATTTCATTGTCACTAGTAGAATGCTGAGCCAAAATTTGTCTTGTGACTTCACAAACCTTTTCTTCCTCTTCCAAAAAAAAGACTTCTGTTTATTTTCAGGGGAATTGAGAACAGGTTTTGAACCTTTCTTGTCTTCCTTGCTTCCTCCCTCCCTCTTTCTTTCCCCTCCCTCCCTCTTGCCCTCCCTCTTGTCCTTCCTTTTTTCCTCTCACCCTTCCTTCCTTCTTCCCTTCCCTGTTTCCTTCCTTCCTTCCTTCCTTCCTTCCTTCTTCCTTCCCTCTCACCCTTCCTTCCTTCTTTTTCCTTCCTTCTTTCCTCTCACCCTTCCTTCCTTCTTCTGTTCCCTGTTTCCTTCCTTCCTTCTTTTTCTTTCCTTCCTTCTTCCCTCCCTCTCACCCTTCCTTCCTTCTTCCCTTCTTCCCTTCCTCCCTCCGTCCCTTCCCTGTTTCCTTCCTTCCTTCTTTTTCCTTCCTTCTTTTTCTTCCCTCCCTCCTTCTTTCCTTCCTTTCTTCCTCCTTCCCTCCTTTCCCTGTTTGTTTCATTCCTTCCTTTTCCTTCCTTCCTTCTTCCCTCCCTCCTCCTTCCCTTCCTTCCTTCCCTTTTTCTTCCCTTCCCCTTTTCCTTTTCCCCTCCTTCTCTCCTTCCCTCCCTGCAAAACCCATCTAGAGATTCACATTCTTCTCAGGACATTTTGGAGAAGGAAATTCCACGTTCCCTTTTTTCCAAAGTTCTATTTCCGAGGCCGCTTCTCAGCATCATTCGTGATCCAAAACACCCACCATTCTGTCCCAAGGAGGCCAAATATCTCCCCTTTGCCTTTTATTCTTGAACAAATCAGAGCTGAGGATCAGGTTAACTTAAATCCCTTCCTTTCAGCCTTTCAGCCTTTCAGCAATTCAAGCTGACTCAGCATGGCCAACTCAACATGGCCAACTCACTATGGCCAACTCACCATGAGGACCAGGTCCATGTTAGTGGGGGCAGAAGGTGGTGGATGGAGGATTCAGCCCCTGTTGTGTTTGCAACCGAGCGTTTATGCCTGTGTATTTCTTTTGTCGCAAACAAAACAAAAATTATATTTTCCTGGAGGCAAGTATTATCTCTCCCCTTGGACGAGGGTCCTTGTCCTCTAATGACTGAGAGAGCTGGGAGATGGATGGCAGCTTCAAAGCTCCTTCTTTTTTTTTTTTTTAATATTGTGATTTGATTTTCAAAGGTGGCGTATAAAACGCGCTGATTATTCTTTTATCTCCTGCCTCTTGCACGCGGCCATTTGTTTTCATTCACAGAAATGAATGCCAGGTGGGGAAAAAAGCAGAGCAGTAATAAACACTCAGCAGACTGACAAGGCAAAAAAAAAAAAAGACAGGCGAAACTCAGAAATACAATGAATGGAGTGATTCACCTTCCCAAGCAGCTGCTGTACAGAAAAAGCCAAGTTATTCAATGTCTGCTCTCTATGCCTTGCAGAAGGGAACTCGGCCAGTTGATAGCTGCCACCCACCTGGCCCAGCCTGGCAAACATTCGGTGAGAAAAGGCAATCTGGGTCCAATGTGGGTGGGTCTATGACAATTTGTTGTGGCCAACTCACCACAGCCAACTCATCACGACCAATTTACCAAGGCCAACTCACCAAAGTCATCTCATCATGGCCATCTCATCATGGCCAACTCACCATGACCAACTCACCATGGCCAACTCACCATGACCAACTCACCATGGCCAACTCACCATGACCAACTCACCAAGGTCATCTCATCATGGCCATCTCATCATGACCAACTCATCATGGCCATCTCATCATGACCAACTCACCAAGGCCATCTCATCATGGCCAACTCACCATGGCCAACTCACCATGACCAACTCACCAAAGTCATCTCATCATGGCCATCTCATCATGACCAACTCATCATGGCCATCTCATCATGACCCGCTCACCAAGGCCATCTCATCATGGCCAACTTACCACGACCAACTCACCATGGCCAACTCACCATGACCAACTCATCATGGCCAACTCACCATGACCAACTCACCAAGGTCATCTCATCATGGCCATCTCATCATGACCAACTCACCAAGGCCATCTCATCATGGCCAACTCAGCATGACCAACTCACCATGGCCAACTCACCATGACCAACTCACCATGGCCATCTCATCATGACCAACTCACCAAGCCCATCTCATCACAGCCAACTCATCATGGCCAACTCATCACAGCCAACTCATCATGGCCAACTCATCATGGCCAACTCATCATGGCCAACTCTCCATAGCAAAATTGCCATGGCCAACTCACCGCAGCCAACTCACAGTGGCCAAATTGCTGCCAGCCAATTCACAGTTGTACAATTACAATCATAAATAAATTGTATTTATTTATTACTACATTTATAACATACTGAGCCAGGACAGTTTACCCACACTAAAAGTGGTTTGCCATTGTTATTGTTTTTTCTGAACTTCCCAATTTAATCTTTCTCTCTGGGATTTCTTGGTGGTCTCCCATCCGCATGTTAACCAGAGAAGTAATCCTAAAAAGGTTAGCCAGGGACCACAACCTAGACAGGGCCGGTGCACATAGTTGATCAAACATGCCAGTTTTTCAGAAGCTAAGCTGGGAAGTGTGAAGATATTTCTTCCCGCGCTATCTTATCTTTGCCTTTTCTTGCCAAGAAAATCATAAGCTGCAATCCCACGCTACTTGCATTCTATAAGACTCCTGCTGAGATTTTATAAAGCATTCCTGGAATTGAAATTATGGTGTTTCTCGGTGATTATATATATATATATATATATATATATATATATATATATATATATATACAGAGAGAGAGAGAGAGAGAGAGAGAGGGAGAGAAGAAGATTAGAGAGAGAGAGAGAGAGAGATAGGCCTGAGTGAGGCATTCAGACTAGGTCTTTTCAATCTAATTGTGACACAGGTTCTGTGTCAAGTTTCGAGGTCATCTCGAATAAAATGCATTTCAAACAAAATCTTTGAAGAAAAAACTCCTATTTATTAAGCACGACATCCTAACCTGACTCCAAACGAAGCCAACACTGGCTTCCAGCCCCAAAACCCTCCCTTTCCGTTCCCCACTCCCCTGCACTCATTGGCCATCTTCCAAGTCATTCTACCCCTAATCTACTGCTCCAGCTCAAAGGAATTCCCCCCTCCCATCTCATCTCCTCAGAAACATTATCTCCAGGGAAAATAAGTAGGTGAAAAGTCAGCCGTCCCTTTCCAGATGCCTCCGCTTTTCCTTCTTATGTCAGCACTAGAGCAAATGCAGGTTGAAGTGCTGACATCCTGTTTGTTTTGCTTTCATTTACTATATGTCATTATTTAATTATACACCAATCATAGGCCAGTTCGATCTAGTGGTTAAGAAGTTGGTTTAGAAACTAGGAGACAGTGAGTTCTAGCCCCACCTTTAGCATGAAAGCCGGCTGAGTGACTTTGGGCCAATCACCAGGAGACGGTGAGTTCTAGTCCCACGTTCGGCATAAAGTAGGTTTGTAACAGTGGTGAAATCCGAACCGTTTTATTACCGGTTCGCCGGTAATCTTCGGGCCGAATAGGTTGTAAAAAAAATGCTTTTAAAAGTTAAAAAAAAAAAGGCTCTGACGATCAGGCAGCTCAACTTTTTTTTACCTTTTAAAAGCATTTTTTAATGAAAGCTTTTAAAAGCTTTCTATACAATGCCACTCTTCACCCCTTGCCAGAAACAAATATATTAAAAGAGAGAAGGCAGCCACCTCCTCACGGTCAAAACCTTGCTAGCTCCTCCTTACAAATACTCTGAAACACTTGCAAAACATTCCTGCACCAATCAGTCTGATCATGGAATGGAATTGAAGATGCAACAAATGAAATCACTTAATTTTGTTCTGGACAGAGCATGGACCAGAGGCTGTGGAAGAACATTACAGGTAGTCAGATTAATAGATTAACAGAGTTGGAAGGGACCTTGGAGGTCATCTAGTCCAACCCCCCCATCCAAGCAGGATGCCCTACACCATTTCTGATGGATAGCAGGCAGTCCAGTCTCTTCTTAAAGCCTCCAGTGATGAAACACCCACAACTTCTGGAGGCAGGTAGTTCCACTGGTTAATTGTCCTCACTGTTAGGAAGTTTCTCCTTAATTCCAGGTTGCTTCTCTCCTTAATGGATTTCCATCCACTATTCCTCGTCTGGCCTTTGGGTGCTTTGGAAAATAGCTTGACCCCCTCCTCTCTGTGGCAGCCCCTCAAATATTGGAAGATGCTATCATGTCTCCCCTGGTCCTTCTGTTCGCTAGACTAGCCAGGTCCAGTTGCTGCAACCATTCATCGTATATTTTAGCCTTCAGTCCCCTCATCATCCTGGTTGCTCTTCTCTGCACTTTTTCCAGAGTCTCAACATCTTTTTTATAGTGTGGTGACCAAAACTGGATGCAGCACTCTAGGTGTGGTCTTACTAAGACTTTATAGAGTGGTAGTAGTACCTCCCTTGATCTTGATTGAATCCCTCTGTTAATGCAGTTTAGGATGGCATTGGCTTTTTTGGCTGTTGCCGCACACTGCTAGCTCATATTTAGTCCTCATATGTAGTCCTCAATTTACAATCACCTGAGCCCAAAATTTATATTGCTAAATGAGACATTTGTTAAGTGAATTTTGCCCCCTTTTTTTACTACCTTTCTTGCCACAGCTGTAAGTGAATCACTGCAGGGGTTAAATTATTAAGGGCCTGGTGGCTCAGCAGACTGATAGCATTGTGATTAACACCAGCTGTCTGCAATTACTGTAAGTTCTAATCTCACCAGGCTCAAGGTTGACTCAGCCTTCCAGCCTTTCTAAGGTGGGTAAAATGAGGACCCGGTTTGTGGGGGCAATAAGCTGACTTTGTATAAAATATACAAAAGGATGAAGGCTATTGCTTAACGCATTGTAAGCCGCCCTGAGTCTCCGGAGAAGGGCGGCATATAAATCAAATAAAAAAAAAATTAATTGGGCTGAATCTGGCTTCCCCCATTTGCTCATCAAAAGGACGCAAAAGGGGATCACGTGATCCCAAGACACTGCACCCGTCATAAATACGAGACAGTTACGAAGCATCTGAATTTTAACCACGTGAATCACGGAGGTGCTGCAACGGTCATAAGTGTGGGAAAGGGTCATAAGTTGCTTTTTTCAGTGCCGTTGTAGTTTTGAACCAGGGGTGCTATTCAGCAGGTTCTGGAGAACCGGTAGCGGAAATTTTGAGTAGTTTGGAGAACTGGCAAATATCACCTCTGGCTGGGTCCAAAGTGGGGTGGGAATGGAGATTTTGCAGTATCCTTCCCCCAGGAGTGGGGTGGGAATGGGGATTTTGCAGTATCCTTCCCCTAGAGTGGGGTGGGAATAGGGATTTTGCAGTATCCTTCCCCTAGAGTGGGGTGGGAATGGGGATTTTGCAGTATCCTTCCCCCAGGAGTGGGATGGGAATGGGGATTTTGCAGTATCCTTCCCCCTGGAGTGGGGTGGGAATGGGGATTTTGCAGTATCCTTCCCCCAGGAGTGGGATGGGAATGGGGATTTTGCAGTATCCTTCCCCTGGAGTGGGGTGGGAATGGGGATTTTGCAGTATCCTTCCCCCAGGAGTGGGATGGGAATGGGGATTTTGCAGTATCCTTCCCCCAGGAGTGGGGTGGGAATGGGGATTTTGCAGTATCCTTCCCTCAGGAGTGGGGTGGGAATGGGGATTTTGCAGTATCCTTCCCCCAGGAGTGGGGTGGGAATGGGGATTTTGCAGTATCCTTTCCCTAGAGTGGGGTGGGAATGGGAATTTTGCAGTATCCTTCCCCCAGGAGTGGGGTGGGAATGGGGATTTTGCAGTATCCTTCCCCTGCCATGCCCACCAAGCCATGCCACGCCCAAGTCACGCCCATAGAACCGGTAGTAAAAAAAAACTTGATTTCCACCACTGCTTTGAATGGCCACTAAGTGAATTGTCGTAAGTCCAGGACTCTTTGTGTAGAATGATTCCTGTAAAACTGCTCCTTCTCTTTTTCTCTGTCCCTTTCAAGTTCACCCTTTTTGGGGTTTTTTTTTTTTTAATTCCAAGCTTCCGAGACCCTTAAACATGATCCCTCCAAGTCGTCTTGCAAAACACATTTCTAACAAAAGAGAGACTAGCAGCTTAATTATTTCCAGCTTTATTCTTCTTCTTTTTTTTTTTTTTTTTTACTTCAGTGGGCAACGTTGCCCAGGTCTCTCCTGGCATGGGATGTTGATAAAAACCAGATTTTCTTGCTAAATAAATCAGGCATGGCCGCAGAGTAAATAACATACAATTGCAGAGTGGGCTTTCCTGCCAAGGGTTTCAAAACCAACACTGGGGCGCCACCTGGAGGTGGCCAGAAATTCAGCATTCCCAAAAATGGGAAGGGGAATAGGAGGAGAGAAGGTGGGGGCTTGTTATCCTTCCTGCTTCCTTCCCGGCCAAATTTGGGCTGGGAAAAACGTTTGAAAGGGATCTTCTTGGAGCTGGGAAGATGCTGGGGGTTGAAAAAGGAGAGGAATCTTCTTTCTGAAGGACCAACGTTGACAGAAGATTCAATGAGCTAACTGGGAGTCTGGTGACTGGTCTGGTGGCATCTTGAAGGCTTCTGTATTTAATAACAGAATAATAATAACAGAATAATAATAGAATAACACAGTTGGAAGGGACCTTGGAGGTCTTTTAATCCAGGGGGTCTCCAACCTTGGCAACTTTAAGACTTGTGGACTTCAACTCCCAGAGCTGACTGAGGAACTCTGGAAGTTGAAGTCCACAAGTCTTAAACTCTGGAAGTTGAAGTCCACAAATCTTAAACTCTGGAAGTTGAAGTCCACAAGTCTTAAACTCTGGAAGTTGAAGTCCACAAGTCTTAAACTCTGGAAGTTGAAGTCCACAAATCTTAAACTCTGGAAGTTGAAGTCCACAAGTCTTAAACTCTGGAAGTTGAAGTCCACAAGTCTTAAACTCTGGAAGCTGAAGTCCACAAGTCTTAAACTCTGGAAGTTGAAGTCCACAAGTCTTAACGTTGCCAAGGTTGGAGACCCCTATTCTAGTCCAACTGCTGGTCAAGCAGGAGCCCTATATCATTCCAGACAAACAATTGTCCAATCTCTTCTTAAAAGTCTCCAGCGTTGGAGCATCCACAACTTCTGAAGGCAAGTTGTCCCATTGATTCATTTTTTTCACTGTCAGGAAATTTCTCCTTAGTTCTAGGTTTATGTCTATGGAGTTCTAGGTTCGTTTCGTTCTAGGTTGGTTCGCTCCTTGATTAGTTTCCATCCATTGCTTCTTCTCAGGCCTTCTGTGCTTTAGAAATCACCTTTCATGGACAGCTGGACATCTTTCAGAAGATGGAATAGACTTTGTTGCCAAAATTCCCAAGTCACTGGAAGTACTGCTGAGAAGTCTGGGAGGAAGTCCCTGCTTTCTCCTGAAAGGAAGAAACTTATCTTGAGGGTAGATATGTTCATCTTTTTAAAAAAATATTCTGGGTTCCTAACAGATCTTGTGAGAATACCCTCCTCGATTGTCCAGGTGGAACATCTCCAGATGTTTCTCAACTTTGGCAACTTGAAGACGTGTGTCAGGTTTAATTCCAAGAACACTGGGTGGGGAATTCTGGGAGTTGAAGTCCACAAGTCTTCAAATTGAGAGACACTGGATGTACATCTCCTGTTGTTGTTAGTTGTGAAGTCATATCCGACCCATCGCGACCCCATGGACAACATTCCTCCAGGCCTTCCTGTCCTCTACCATCCTCTGGAGTCCATTTAAGCTCACGCCGACTGCTTCAGTGGCTCCATCCAGCCACCTCCTTCTCTGCCTCCTTTTGTCCTCCATCGTTCCCAGCATTCGGCTCTTCTCCAGGGAGTCCTTCCTTCTCATCAGGTGGCCAAAGGATTTGAGTTTCATCTTCAAGATCTGGCCTTCTAAAGAGCAGTCAGGATTGAGTACATCTAAATAAAGCTAAGTATTGTGTAAGCACCACCCAATGGTTGACCGAGTGTTTTTTAGACTTGGCAACTGTGGACTTCAGTTCCCAGAATCCCCCAGGCTGTACTGCTGGTTGCCTCGATCTCCATTTGCTTTTATTCAGCGTCAGGACCTGGGTGACTCGGCCAGATTAGGCCTTTGGTTAGCAGGTGAAATGTTGCTCGATCAGATCTACTCTATTCCATTGTTTCTCAACCATGGCAATTCTAAGAGGTGTGGACTTCAATTCCCAGAATTCCCCAGCCAGCGTAGCCCTTAAAGTTGCTAAGGTTGAGAAAGATATGCTCTGTGCGGATACCACCTGGCATGAGATGTTAGCGATGTAGCTCTAATCAGGAAGGTCTATGTGAAATTCCACAAATGCTCATCAGCCAGAGACAGTTATCATCACCATTACCATCATGTCATCACGGCAGTTAGCACACAGGGGAAATTAAATTATCAGATTTGATTGAGAGTGGATTTGCAAAGATGCCAGAGCAATAAAGAGACATTTTGCACTATGATAACCCCAGGCCCCTGTGGGCATCTATCTATCTATCTATCTATCTATCTATCTATCTATCTATCATCTATCTCTATCACTATATCTATCTATTTCTATCTGTCTTATCTCTTATGTCTCTCTCTATCTATTTGTATAAGTATCTGTCTGTTTCTATCTGTTATTTATTTTAATTATATATTATCTATCTCTTTCTATTATCTATCTAGCATCTATCTCTATATCTTTCTATATCTCTTATCTCTCTTTATCTATTTGTATCTATCTACAGTATATCTATCTATCTCTCTCTCTCTCTCTCTCTCTCTATCTATCTATCATCTATCTCTATCACTATATCTATTTCTATCTATCTTATTTCTTATGTCTCTCTCTCTTTATCTATTTGTATAAGTATCTGTCTGTTTCTATCTGTTATTTATTTTAATTATATATTTATTTTATTTTATTTTATTTTATTTATCATATTTGTATACCGCCCTACTCCCGGAGGACTCAGGGCGGTGAACAGCCAAGATAAAAATACAAAGAACATACAAAAGTTAAAAACTATTAAAAATAGATTAAATAATTTGGGCTCAAAAAACCAATTTAAGACATCCAATTTCTCTAAAAACATTTAAAACCCAATTTAAAAGGGAGAGTTAGGCCAGACCAGCCTGTTGGAATAAAAACGTTTTTAGGGTGCGGCGGAAGATGCGTAAGTCTTGGATCCTCCGTATCTCCGGGGGGAGCGCCTTCCAGATGGCAGGTGCCCCCACAGAGAAGGCTCTCCCCTATCTATCTATCTATCTATCTATCTATCTATCTATCTATCTATCTATCTATCTATCTCTTTCTATTATCTATCTTTAATATTTATCTGTCTATTATCTATCTAGCATCTATCTCTATATCTTTCTATATCTCTTATCTCTCTTTATCTATTTGTATCTCTCTACAGTATATCTATCTATATCTATCTATCTATCTATCTGTCTGTCTGTCTGTCTATTTATATTTTGTTTATTTTAATTATATATTATTTATCTATCTCTTTGTTATCTATCTTTAATATATATCTATTATCTATGTATCATCTATCAAGCATCTATCTCTATATTTTTCTATCATCTCTTATCTCTTTATCTATTTGTATCTATCTACAGTATATCTATCTGTATCTATTTGTATCTATCTATCTATTTCTGTCTATCTATTTTTTGTTTATTTTATATATATTATCTATCTCTTTCTATTATTTATCTTTAGTATTTATCTATCTCTATTATCTATCCAGCATCTATCTACAGTTATCTAGCTATCTATCATCTATCCAGCATCTAGCTATCTAGCTGTCTCTATTATCTAGCTATCTAGCTATTATCTATCATCTAAAAACTATTTTGAGAAGACTAGATAGAGGAGCCTATCAAAGCCTATTAACTCAAGCCTTAGACAATATGGTTCTTTTTAATATGTAATTATTATTGAAGAAAAATTCTGTGCAGGATTAAAAAAATCACAATAGCATAAAAGGAAAGTTTGAAAAAAAGAAAAAGATACGAAAAGACCAGAGAAACAGTGAAAAATAATCAATGAAAGAGAAAAAAGGGGAAAAAATATTCAAAGAAGGAACTTCCAATCTGTTACGAACATGGCTAATTCTGTTTCTCTCCTTCCAGACCACATATCTTGGTTTCCCCATCAACTACCATATTTCATTAATTAATCCCCAAATCACCAGGGTTTTTTTGGTCCAATTTTGACAAGGGTTTCCAGCCCTATATAAAAGTAGTTCTTCTTCCTTCTCTAATGAAACGAGTCAATTTAGCCATTTCAGCAAATTCTCCCATCTTCACAGTCCACACCTCAATTGTGGATATTTCAGCATTTTTCCATCTTTGATCATCTTTGAAGTAGATTTTGAAAATTGGGGTTCATTGTTACGCAGTGTTAGGGCTCAAAGAATTAAACTCAGCTCGTGGTTGGTACCCTAAGGACTGCACTCCCCCAAAACTGCGACAAAGGAGTGGCAGGACCCACCGGCAAAATAAAATGGGATTTAATTTAATTTAACTTAAATTCATTGCAACATAGAATTCTTTATTGGCCAAGTGTGATTGGACACAGAAGGAATTTGTCTTGGTACATACGCTCTCGGTGTAACATAAAAGAAAAGATACATTCGTCAAGAATCATAAGGTACAACACTACACTATAAGAGCCTTGGTAGTACAGTGGTCTAAGGCACCCTGTTACTAAGCTGGTTATTAAGACCAGATGCCTGCAATTACTGCAGGTTCGAATCTCGCCAAGGCTCAAGGTTGACTCAGCCTTCCATCCTTTCTAAGGTAGGTAAATTGAGGACCCAGTTGTGGGGGCAATAAGCTGACTTTGTATAAATATACAAAAGAATGAAGGCTATTGCTTAGCGCATTGTAAGCCGCCCTGAGTCTCTGGAGAAGGGCGGCATATAAATCAAATTAAAAAAAAAAAAGATAGTCATAGGGTACTAATAAGCAATCAAATCATACTAGGAAACAATATCAATATAAATTGTAAGGATACAAGCAACAAAGTTACAGTCATACAGTCATAAGTGGAAGGAGATGGGTGATAGGAACGATGAGAAGATTAATAGTAGTGCAGACTTAGTGAATAGTTTGACAGTGTTGAGGGAATTATTTGTTTAGCAGAATGATGGTTATTTGGGAAAAAACTGTCCTTGTGTCTAGTTGTTCTGGTGTGCAGGGCTCTATAGCGTCGTTTTGAGGGTAGGAGTTGAAACAGTTTATGTCCAGGATGCGAGGGGTCTGTAGATACTTTCACATAAATTTTATATACAGTATATAATTACTTCCTGTGTATCTTTAAAAAAAACACTTCAGTTGCATCTTTTCGATAGAGAGAGAACAAGGAGCAAAATGCACAGAAGGAGAAAAAAAACAAAGAAAACAAATATTATTCTTTTTCTCTTTGATTTGTTTGGGATGTGAAGTGATCTCCGGATTTTCAAATATTTGCCTAAATGCCCTTCGTTGTTCAATATTTGGGCTCTGAACACAGAATTTGTTCCCCTGATACCACTTGTGACATTCTTTTTCTACCTTGGCTGCTGCTAACTTCGGTGTTTTTAATTGTTAAATCTTATTTTATGAATACTGTCAGCTGCCTGGAGGGCGGTAATTTCTGGCTGCAGCGGAGAGTTGGCTGCAATTGCATATACAGGTAGTCCTCAACTTACGACCGCAATGGAGCCCCAAAACTTATGTTGCTAAGTGAGATGCTTGTTAAGTGAGTTTAGCCCCATTTTACGACCTTCCTTGACACCGTTGCTAAACGAGTAACTGCAGTTGTTAAATTAGCAACATGGTCGTTCAGTGAATCCGGCTTCCGCGTGGACTTGGCTTGTCAGAAGTTCTCAAAAGGGGAACACGTGACCCCCCCCCCAGGACACCCAACTGTCATAAATATGAGTCGGATGCCAAGCATCCGAATGTAAATTTTGTGCCTAAAGGAGGACTAGAATTCACTGTCACCTGGTGATTGGTCCAAAATCACCCAGCTAGCTGTCCTGCCTAAGGCGGGACTAGAACTCACAGTCTCCTGGTGATTGGCTCATAGTCATCTAGCTGGCTTTCGTGCCTAAGGCGGGACTAGAACTCACAGTCTCCTGGTGATTGGCTCATAGTCACCCAGCTGGCTTTCGTGCCTAAGGCGGGACTAGAACTTACAGTCTCAGGGTGATTGGTCCACAGTCACCCAGCGGCTTTCATGCCTAAGGTGGGATTAAATGCACCGTCTCCTGGTGATTGGCCTATAATTACCCAGCTTTCTTTCGTGCCTAAGACGGAACTAGACCTCCCAGTCTCCTGGTGATTGGTCCAAAGTCACCCAGCGGCTTTCATGCCTTAAGGCAGGACTATAACTCATGGTCTCCCGGTTTTTAGCCTGGTGTGGGGACTCCTGGAAGGGGAGGGATGGGGAGGGTCAGAGCCAGCCAGCAATTTAACTACCGGTTCGCTTGAACTGGCCCAAACCAGCTGAATCTCACCACTGGTTGTTATTCACTGAACAACTTGTGCAAGAAAGGTTGTAAAATAAGGCAAAACTCACTTAACAAATGTCTCAGCAACAGAAAGTTTGGGCTCAATTGTGGCCGTAAATCGAGGACTCTCTACCACACACTGTGATAAGCAACACACAAAAGCTGCAGAGTTAAGCCGACAACGGGCTTAAAATTGTTCCTCGCGTTCCCAAGAACTTCCAAGGGGGAAAAAAAAAAGAGAGGAGAAAATCCAAGCCCCGCCCACCGAGCCATTGCCCCGCCCACCGGGAACCCTCAGCTGCTACTTAACGAGAATCAAATGCGATGAAAGGCGATGCGTTATAGGCAAATCAAAGCCGCAAAAATGAAAACCGGGTTCAAGTGCTTTCGATGGGCTGTTTTCGTTCTTGTTAGGAAAGATTAAACAAAGGATATTAATGGGATCTGCGTCTTTTATCCTGCTGCTTCAAACCTTCGATTCATTAAGAAAAAAAATCTGCATCATTAGCTATCTCAGAAAAATTGAAGCACTTTCCCCCCGCCCCGATTCTTGCTTACATATACATATATATTATATACAGATGCTCCGTGGTCTAGTGGTTAAGGTGATGGCCCAGAGAGCAGGAGACGGTGAGTTCTAGTCCCACTTTAGGCATGAAAGCTGACTGGGTGAGTTTGGGCCAATCACCAGGAGACAGTGAGTTCTAGTCCTGCCTTAGGCATCAAAGCCAGTTGGGTGACTTTCAGCTGGAATTCCCCACCAGTTAGTTAGAACTGAAGGAGCTTCTTAAATGAGAAGTGTAACATCTTCGGATAGATAGATAATAGATAGATAGATAGATGATAGATAGATAGATAGATAGATAGATAGATAGATAGATAGATAGATAGATAGATAGATATAGATGATAGAGAGAGAGAGGAGAGAGAGAGAGATTATAGATATAGATAGATATTGATATAGATATTGATATTGATATAGAGAGATGATAGAGAGATTAGAGAGATGATAGATAGATAGATAGATAGATAGATAGATAGATAGATAGATAGATAGATAGATATCTGATATAGATATAGATAGATATAGATAGATAGATGGTAGATAGATAGATATAGATATATGATAGAGAGAGAGATGAGATGATAGATATAGATAGATATTGATATTGATAATGATATAGAGAGATGATAGAGAGATTAGAGAAAGAGATGATAGATAGATAGATAGATAGATAGATAGATAGATAGATAGATAGATATAGATATATGATAGAGAGAGAGAGGAGAGAGAGAGATTATAGATATAGATAGATATAGATATTGATATTGATATTAATATAGAGAGATGATAGAGAGATTAGAGAGATGATAGATAGATAGATAGATAGATAGATAGATAGATAGATAGATAGATAGATATCTGATATAGATATAGATAGATATAGATAGATAGATGGTAGATAGATAGATATAGATATATGATAGAGAGAGAGATGATAAGAGATGATAGATATAGATAGATATTGATATTGATAATGATATAGAGAGATGATAGAGAGATTAGAGAAAGAGATGATAGATAGATAGATAGATAGATAGATATCTGATATAGATAGATAGATATAGATAGATATAGATAGATGATAGAGAGAGATTAGAGAGAGAGAGAAAGATAGAGAGAGAGATTAGAGAGAGAAATGATGATAGAGATAGATAGATAGATAGATATAGATAGATGATAGAGAGAGAGAGATTAGAGAGAGATGATAGATATAGATAGATATAGATATAGATATATAGATATTGATATTGATATTGATATAGAGAGATGATAGAGAGATTAAAGAGAGAGATGATAGAGATAGATAGATAGATAGATAGATAGATAGATAGATAGATAGATAGATAGCTGATATAGATAGATATAGATAGATGATAAAGAGAGAGATTAGAGAGAGAGAGAGAGATGATAGAAAGAGAGAGAGAGATGATAGATATAATATATATATTCATTCTATCTATATACATACGCACACATTTAATGTTTTCATATTATATAAATAATACATAAATATATTTTCTGTTTCACACTCAATTCTCTTCCAGCCAAAGGAGACCTTGGGAGGAGGACCAGAGTGGGGCGAAATGATTCATGACTTTTCCCAATCTTTTTTTCCCCATCTCTCCCCCCCACCCCCAAAAAAAGCAGCCCCACCATTTCAAACCTCGACCGCATCTCTGGACGGAGAGCCGGCCCCGAGCACATCTGATCAGCTGTTCGAAATGTTCCCCTTTCCTGGCTGGGCTTGGCCGGCAATCTCTTCATTGTCTCAGCCCATCCATTTCATTCTGTCCTGAATGAAACTTTCCACCGCAGCTGTCGGTCGGGGACCAGAACGGGCTGTCAAAACTCCTTTTCCGATTGGTTGGTCGGTCGCCTCGATTCCGGCTTATTAAAATTGATCCTAAACCAACGGGATGGGCCCCAAATTATCTCCCTGAGATTAATTTAAATGCAATTTGTTTCCTGCTCAGTGTTTGTCTTTCGCTGCAATAAGAAAGGCGTGGGGGTCATCCAGATTAATTAGAGAGATCCCGCCACCCCACCCTCCGTTCTCCCCCTAGACTGAGCCAAATTATGCAGAAACAAGCCTAACATTAAGAAAGTAATCCAGACTGACAAGGTCACATTGTGTTGACTTAGGGGGCCAAGGAAAAGGGGAGGGGGAATTGTCCTGGGGAAAAATCTCATTGTTTTTTAAATTGATTGATTTTTTTTTTATTGGGGGTGTGTAGTTTCCTAATTAGGTCCCGTGTATGTACACATCAGTGCTATCTCCTTCTTCTTCCAATGAAGAAAGAGCAGAGGGGGCATTTTTTCCTGGTCATCAAGAGCTATCTATCTCTCTGTTTGGGTCATCGTGCCGGTGGAACTCATGGCCACTAGATGTTGGTCAGAAAAGCAGATGGTCCAGAAAGGCCAATGCAAGAGAGTGAAGTTGGGAAAAGGAGCTGAAAAGAAAGGAAGGAAGGAAGGAAGGAAGGAAGGAGACAAAGAAGGAAGGAAGGAAAGAGAGGAAGGAAAGAAGGAAGGAAGGGAGAGAGGAAGGAAGTGACAAGAAAGGTCATAAAACAGGGCAAAAGTAACTTAAGAAATGACTCGCTTTGCAAAAAAAAATTGCACTCAATTGTGGTCATAAGTCGAGGATTGCCTGGACACATGCAATTTATGGAAGTAAGGCATAAAATCAAGTCCAGCCTTCTTAATTCCTTCCAGATCTTTTGTGTCAGGGTTCCAAGCAACACCCCTAACGCAAGAAAACTCCCAGGTTACAAGTTCCTCAAAGTTCCACTTTATTAGAGCTGTCATGTTGGCACATCTGGGAAAACCCGAATCTGAAAGCTTCCAGGTTTTCCCCACACAAAAGAAAATCCAAGTCCCTGCCCAGCACCCACATGTCCATCACATGGTCCAATCAAAGCACCCTCCCAATTGGAGATGCCTCCCAGTCACACCCCTCCAGGTGCAGGGCAAGACGGCCTTGACTCTCTGAGAAAGGAATGTTATTATGGCTAGATTTTTTATTTTATTTTTATTTTATTTTATATCAAATTTATATACCGCCCTTCTCCCTAAGGACTCAGGGCAGTGTACAGCCAAAATAAAAACTTAAACTACAAACATTAAAATACAATTAAAAAGATATATATATATATTTGGCCCCATAATTAAAAGCAATGACAAAACAATTAAAAACATTTTAAAAAGTGTTAGGCCAGCCCGGCTTGCTGAAAAACGAAAGTTTTAAGGGCACGGCGGAAGGCACCGAGGCCTTGGATTCTCCTTATCTCTGGGGGCAGCTGGTTCCAGAGGGTAGGTGCCCCCACAGAGAAGGCCCTCCCTCTGGGGGTCACCAGCGAACACTGTTTGGCTGATGGCACCCCGAGGAGGCCCTCTCTGTGGGAGCGCACAGGTCGATGGGATGCCGTCGGTAGCAGCAGGCGGTCTCAAAGATAGCTAGGCCCTATGCCATGGAGCGCTTTAAAGATGATAACCAACACCTTGAAGCGCACCCGGAAGACCACTGGGAGCCAGTGCAGCTCACGCAGGAGAGGTGTTGTATGGGAGCGCCATCCAGCTCCCGTAACTACCCGCGCGGCCGCATTCTGGACCAGTTGGAGCCTCCGGGTGCCCTTCAAGGGGAGCCCCATGTAGAGAGCATTGCAGTAGTCCTGCAACTCCATGCAATCCCCCCTCCCAGGGGTGAAAGGCTCCTGGTTCGGTCCGGTTCGACCGAACCGGTAGTGATGACTGCCGGTGATTCGGAGAACCGGTAGCAATGTTGGCCCAAGGCTCCGCCGACCCGCGCAGTCGTCGTTTTTTTTGCTCTCTGAGCATGAACTGGTTGGGAAGGTAAGTAGATTTCACCCCGCCCCCTCCCAGTTTCCCACAGCACTAAGTGTGACAGCCCTGAAGATTCAAAGTCAAAGATGGCCTCCAAAAATGGCTGACATTTTGGAGAACACCCTGTCCCTGAATCCTCAGCTGCGACGTTGGGGGGGGGGGTGTTAGTCTCAACACAATTGGGGGGGCACCGGGTTGAAGTTGGCTTCAGTCCGTTGTCAGCCTGCGCAGCTTCAGTCTGTTTCTAAAAACGGCATAATTGCAAATTATCTACCTCATCTGAGGGTCTCTGGGAGAGTTGACTTCCTTGTGCCCTGGATCCTTTTAAGACGGCTGGTAAAATCTATAATCTTTTTCTCGGGATAATGTATTCAAAGGCATAAAAGAAAACACACCGATACAGATGATATCACAAAAGACGATCAATGGTGCTGAAACGCCGTTACCGAAATAACAGATAGGTAACACGGTAATATATGTGTGTGTTTCTGCATTGATCTATTAAATCAATAATTAACACTCGTCTTTAGGGTATCGTAACTTTTAAGTGGCGAGATGCATTGAGGTTAACAAACATTTTTGGAGTTCAGGAGCCATAAATTATTTGGCTGCCTATATGCACGATGGCACGAGGAGCTAATATTCATTTAGAAGTTAATAAAAAAATTAGTTGTCCTTTTTGCCCCTCCCCCAAAAAATTCATGTTCCTCCTGAAATTTATCTACAGATCTCAGAGTAATTTGTGGAGTCCCGGATTAAGACCTCCTTTTGCAAAGAAAATACAGCTTTAGCATACTAGCCAGCCTCAAAAGGACAAATGGAGCACCAATACAATTTATTGTTCCTACTCAACCCTGCTTGGATAAAATTTTGATTTAAGAATATTGTCAGGTCCGGAAGACCAAGTCCACCTGTGAAGGTCCAATTAAACTGATTTTTTTTAAAAAAAAAAAAATGATTTATATGCCGCCCTTCTCCGGAGACTCAGGGCGGCTTACAATGTGCTAAGCAATAGCCTTCATTCTTTTGTATATTTATACAAAGTCAGCTTATTGCCCCCACAATCTGGGTCCTCAATTTACCTACCTTAGAAAGGATGGAAGGCTGAGTCAACCTTGAGCCTGGTGAGATTCGAACCTGCAGTAATTGCAGGCAGCTGGTCTTAATAACCAGCTTAGTAACAGGGTGCCTTAGACCACTGTACTATCAAGGCTCTTTATTTAACTTAATAAATTTGATTTAATTTAATAGCACCTGCCAGGAGTTAGGTAAGGCTCAATGGAATTCAAGGAATTTAGCTCATTTGTGACTACGCAGAGATTCTAAGCTGAACCCTCGTTTCACTCCGCCTCCATCTTTTGCCGCTCCTTTTCCTACAGAGAAAAGGGGACTGGCTCAAAATCACCCAGTTGGCTCTTATGCCTAAGGTGGCACTAGAATTCACAGTCTCCTGGGGATTGGTCCAAAGTTATCCTACCGGGTTTTGTGCCAGGTTTTGGGACTAGAACTCACAATACCCTGGTGATCTCATAACCTGAGGCAGACAAAGGCTGGACTCCATTCCGTGGAATAGGGCATCCAGTTTTGGTCACGGCAATATAAACAGATGCTGAGATTCTAGAAAGAGGGCAGAGAAGAGCAACCAAGAGGATTAGGGTTAGGAGCCATGGTGGCGCAGTGGTTAGAGTGCAGTGCTGCAGGCCACTTCTGCTGACTGCTGGCTGCCTGCAGTTCGGCAGTTCGAATCTCACCAGGCTCAAGGTTGACTCAGCCTTCCATCCTTCTGAGGTCAATAAAATGAGGAGACCGGGGGGGGTTGCGTGCATGTGCGGGGGGGCATGAGGGGGCATTGCTTTATGGATGTGGACACACACGTACACGACCCCCCTGCACTCCCCCTGCTTTTTTTTTTAATTGATTTATATGCCGCCTTTCTCCGGAGACTCAGGGTGGCTTACAGTGCGTTAAGCAATAGCCTTCATACTTTTGTATATACCTGCTTAGTAGGGCTTTCACCCCGCCCCCTAAGCAGTGTTCTTTTTTATACAAAGTCAGCTTATTGCCCCCACAAACTGGGTCCTCATTTAACCTACCTTAGAAAGGATGGAAGGCTGAGTCAACCTTGAGCCTGGCAAGATTCGAACTTACTTTAATTGCAGACAACTGGTGTTAAATTACAGTGCTTTTGTCTGCAGAGCTATTCTAGGCTTTTGACATGCAATGGCAAAAAGATTAGCCATCACTGGTCTACGTGCTACTGTTATTAGGGGACTTGGAAGCTAAAATATATGAAGAATGGTTGAAAGAATTTGGTATGTCTAGTCTAGTGAAGAGAAGGACTAACAGTGACATTAGTTGGTAGGTTGCTACCGGTTCGCGCGAACCGGTAGCAGAAGCGGCAGGAGGCTCCGCCCACCTGCCCGGATTTCATCAAATACGATCTGTGTATGCAAAGCGAGCAAACCAGTAGCAGAGGTAAGTGAAACACACCCCTGAGTAACATGATAGCAGTCTTCCAATATCTAAGGGGCTGCCACAAAGAGGATGGGGGTCAACTTCTTCTCCAAAGCACCAGAAGGTAGGAGAAGAAGCAACGGATGGAAGCTAACCACGGAGAGAAGCAACCTAGAACTAAAGAGGAATTCCCTGACAGTGAGAACAATTGATCAGTGGAACAACTTACCTTCCAGAAGTCGTAGATGCTCCAACACTGGAAGTTTTTAAGAAGATGTTGGATAACCATTTGTCTGAAGTGGTGTAGGGATGGTCCTGCCCGAGAGGACAGTTGGACTGGATAACTCTGTTATCCTGACTCTGACTCATTCCATCAGCCTCAAATAGATGATACTCAGAACCTCCGGCTGCCCTTGTGTTTCAACCTTGAAAAAAACCCATTTGGCATTCTCGTGGTGTTCGGCCCGACCCGCCCTTTCCGAGCATAAATCGTCATCCAACCTTCCCAATCTTTCTGGTATCCTTGGCTTTCTGTCTTGGAGTTAATTTGTGGCTCAAGGGAACTTCCATTTTAATGCAACATTAAGGCGGTGATTTAAACCTGGCTGAAGCCAGGAGATTCAGAGTTAAGATTCCCCTAAGCCCTTAGTTATGGAGGTTTTTTTTTCATTAGGAGATCATATGGGGGCCACGGTAATGACTGCCGAAGAAGGAGGTCAGAAGTGCCCAGGGAGCTTTAACTCTTCCGCTTTTGACTTTGGGGCTCTGCACGATGACCTTATCATCCCTTTTAATGTCCTCTTCTCCGTAGGTTCTGTAATGCTTTCCAGCTTTTCGTGTGGCTGTGTGTGTGGGGGGGTGGGGGGCTGTGTCTCTGGGTGTGAATTTAATCAATTCTTGAAGGCTAGTATTCAGGAATGCTCAAGGCAAGAGGTGTCCAACCTTGGCTGCTTTAAGACTTATGGACTTCAACTCCCAGAATTCCCCAGCCAGCACGTGGCTAATCCGGCATCTAACCCAAAGGTGAAATGCTCCTGGTTTGGACCGGATCGGGCGATCCGGTAGCGATGGCGGCGGGTGGTTCGGAGAACCAGTAGCAAAAATCCCTGCCCCCCTCCCTTTGTGCCCAGCTGAGCCGCGCAATCATCAGAGGCTTTTTTTTTTTTTTTTTTAGTTTTTAAAAGCATTTTTTCTACAACCTCTTCGGCTGAAAAAATGCTTTTAAAAATTAAAAAAAAAGCCTCTGATGATCATGCGGCTCGGCTGGGATCGTCAAAGGCTTTTAAAAGCGTTTTTTCTACAAAAATACCTCTGAAGAGGTTGTAGAAAAAATGTTCTTAAGAGCCTCTGATGATCCAAGCTGACTTGCCTGATTGGCAGAGGCTTTTTTTCTTTTAAAAGCCTCTGACGATTCAAGCTGAGTTGCCTAATTGGCAGAAGCTTTTTTTCTTTTAAAAGCCTCTGACGATCCAAGCTGAGTTGCCTAATCGGCAGAAGCTTTTTTTCTTTTAAATGCCTCTGACGATCCAAGCTGAGTTGCCTGATCATCAGAGGCTTTTTTTTCTTTTAAAAGCCTCTGACGATCCAAGCTGAGTTGCCTGATCATCAGAGGCTTTTTTTCTTTTAAATGCCTCTGACGATCCAAGCTGAGTTGCCTGATCGTCAGAGGCATTTAAAAGAAAAAAA